>NC_134101.1:202387670-202687670 GCF_000715075.1 Nicotiana tabacum
CTTTTAAGAAAATCTTAGGAAATCAAGTGTGCCTATTTCAACCCAAACTCTTCCAAATCCCGAATCAACCATCCTCGCAGGTCGTAAATTAGTTAAAGCAAGAGAGGGAAGTCTTATTTAGGGGGACGGGGTTCTGAAAAGCAAAATGACCAGTCAGGTCGTTACATTGTCCACTTTTCAAAATTGTCTAGCTGAAAAAATCTGCAAGAAAACCTTTTGGTCGGGCGACTAGAGCTGAATATCCTTTACAATTAGTCCACTCATACATCTGTGGGCCTATGAATGTTAGTTCTAGGCCATTTTGTGTACAACTTAACACTGAATCTCCTTGGTTCACCCTCGACCACTTACTCGGCCTGTACAGTCCCCGGATCTTTCGAGGGGGACTGATTAAGCTCGTTCACTGAGCAAGAAAGGCTCCTTTATCGAGCATTGATGAGGAACGTGACTGAGGCTGGTAGGGGAGGTTCATTTGGGTGAAAATCAAAGACTTGATTCCCCCAAGTTTCTTTCGTTCCCCGATGAGTGGAACGTATCCCGTAAGTATTGACTTTCTTGGTTATTTATTCCATTATATTTTTTTTCTCATCGCCTTTAGTTTGCGGTAGTGCAGGTGTTGCTCAAGTTCCCTATGCAATCCCTCGATTCAAGGAGTGGTTTCAAAGGGATCTGAAAGAAGATGTCGTACTCCGAGCGCGCACTGCGCAAACTTTTGAAGGGAAAATAAGATGCCCGTTCTCATGGTGAGGTTCTTCCCTGAAATAGCTATCATCACGCTCCTAACTTATATAGTGCTTACTATTTCGTTTTTTATAGGTCTGCCTAAGACACCGAACTTAGGCTGCTTGATGAGGGCGAGGATCCGTCTTTGCCTGCTTAACCCTACATCTCAGGACAGCCTGAGGCTGCCTTGAAAGAGGAGAAGAAGAAAAAGATAAAGTTCTCGGGCTCCCTGGACCCCGAGGGAAAAAGGAAGAAGAAGGCAGCCACCCGGGACCGGAAGCCTAAGAAAAGTACCAAGTCCAGGGCACCGGACCCTAGCTATCTCTATCGGCTTAGGGATGAGCCCGAAGAGGACGACATCTTTGTCACCCATGGATCGACCCCTACGAGAAAGGGGACCACAAGGTCGTTCCCCTTCCGCTTCGGGAACCTGAGAGGGAGATGGAGGTTACAACCACCCAAGAAGCCATTCTTGTTCTGAAGGATATGACCGGTGTCATCGACATCATAGAGACGCCCTTCTATACCGAGTCCATGCTCAAAGAGGCCCAAGCAGGCAAAGAAAAGTATAGGGAGTGAGTGCAGGGTTCAGATGATCCCCTCAACTCCTTTTTCGATGGCATGGACATGTACACATTGGAGGATTTCTCTAGGCTGGGTCACCTGGAGATCCCGAAGAAGGTCGTGCCCTCAGAGATGGCGGGCCGAGTTTGAGCCTAAAACTAGTGAAGCAATTTCCCGCACCGAGTGTGAACCCCAGGCGCAAGAGAACAGTCATTCTTATAGTTGCAGAGGATGCTTGGGTCCTATTTTCTCAGATGGATGTAGCCAGCTACCTTCGATACTTGGTGATCGAGGAGGACCGGGAAAAGATGAATGAGATGGACACGTCAAGTCTTTTCAACAAGGCGCAATAGGTAATGAACTGGGTAAGGCGCCAACATTTTTGTACCCCTTTATGAATTTCACTTAAGTTTTGTTGTCTCTTACTAGTTTCATTGTTTTACAGGCTTCGGTGCTTCACCATGAAAGCTTCCTCCAATATCGCTTGGAAATTAGCCATCTCGAGTTCGAGCTCAAAGAGTAGTTCCCGAAGAAGGACATGTGCATACTCCTTGGTGAGCAATAGGATGAGGCCCTTAAATACCTCCTGATTCTCCAGGCGAAGCTGGAAAATGCTCAAAAGGAGGCCTTGACCCTAAAGTGGGAACATGCTGACCTGGTTGAGAAGTTAAAGGTCTTTGCAGCTAAAAAATGTGGAGTTAGTCATGGTGACTAACACCACAACTTCGCAGGTCCAATAGAAGATTGACCTAATTGACCAGCTGCAGGTTGAGATGGACAAGGTTAAGGCCATAGCCAAAGGGTGGAAGGGCAAGGGACCTGCTGGCCTTAGAGAAGGAATCCGCAAAGGCAGAGGTGAAGACGATTGAGAACCAACTTTGGGTGGCGAAGGACAAAACCGACAAGTAGTCTCAGTTAAATAATGACCTCTGGGCCCAACTGAGCTCGGCTGTCGCATAACGGGATGCTCTTGGAAGAGAATATGCAGCACCGAGGTCCAAATTGGACATAGCCTCTGCCAGTGAAGAGGAAATGGTGGTCTAGTATAAGGTCGACGTGGAGGCAGTGGAGATCCGCTTAAAGACAACTACTGAATACATAAAGTGGCTGTCTCGAAGAGTGATCCTCGAAGAGGTCCACGCCTAAGGTTTTGACCTATCGGTTGAGATTGAATAAGCTAGGAGGCTCGAGGCTGAGGCAAAGAAGCTCTACGAGCCTGAGGGCACTGATGGCTCCGAAGATTCTGAGGGCTGTAAAGGATTTGAGGGCTACGACGGTTCTGGCGATGAGTCGAGCCCCCGTGAAGACTAGGTGTAGATACCTTAGTACATTTTCAGTTTTTATTATAGTTTCCTTTATGTATTTTCTTTTCATTTATTTTGAGACCATTTTATCGGGCCTTTGTTAATATATTTTGGAATATATAAAATTTCTCCCTTTATAGCAATATTATATCTTTACTTTTCCAGCATCTTCTTGAAATTTCTATTCCTGTGTTGTTTTTGAGGCATTGACATAAAATCAGATGTAGTTTTGGAGTATTCAGTTTTCGGAGGTTCGAATGAAGCCTGACTTTGATGCAACATTGTTTTCTCGTGGCTTCAAACCCTTGATGAGACTGGAGGTTTCCAATATGCTTAAGTGTTTTTAGATGATGTTTTTTGGCCGAGGGTAACCTTTTAGTAGGTTCCAAAATTTTGTAAAGGCCTTACTTTATGATTACAAGCTTCGGATGTCTCCGAGGCATTTTTCAGGTGGCCGTAATGGAGCAAGTTATTTCATCACATTTATTGATGACTTTACCCATTTCAGTTATATCTATTTAATTTCCCACAAATTAGAAACAATAAGTTGCTTCAAATGCTATATGATCTTAGTGAAAATCAATTATACAAGAAGATAAAAGCTATTCAAACTGACCATGGTCGTAAATTGTCACGAGCCGGAATCCCCACCGTCGGGACCGTGATGGCACCTAACATTTAACTTGCTATGTAAGCCAACGTTAGAGATCATTAAACCAATTCTTAAACTTTTCCGCAGTTAACAACAATTAAACCATAATAAGTTGAAAAATGTGCGGAAATCCATAACAATCTTAATATATAAAGCTACCCAGAATCTAGAGTCACGATCTACGAACTTCTAAGATTTAACTACAAGTAACTAGCTGAAAGAAAGTACAAATTTTTTCGAATTAAAAGAAATAGTAAACAAAAATAACTAGAAGGGGACTCCAGAGTCTGCGCATGTCGGCAGATCCACCTTGGATCTCCTGTGGAATGAAGTCAACAGCTAGTCTCAAGATCAGCTCGGACCGACACCAAAATCTGCACAGGAAGTGCATAGTACAGTATCAATACAACCGACCCCTGTATTGGTAAGTGATGAGGCTAGGACAAGACACCACAAAACAAACCTGTACAGTATAACAATATATATACCAATAACAGCGATAAAAGAAACAAGACAAGTAATATTGGGAGGGGGGACATGCTGAGGGGATCACAAGATAAAGGATCACAACAGAATGTAGAACTTTGATCAACCAATATAATCAGAACGGATAAGGACAAATAATCACAGCAAAATAAAGTACAAGACATCACCCTTCGTGATTTTACTCTCATCCTCACCATATGAATCAAATAGGAACGCCATGGCATCACCCTTCGTGCATTAACTCTCTCATAACATGGCACGACTTCACCCTTCATCCATTGACACTCATAATATAGAATGGCATCACCCTTCGTGCATTAACATTCAAAAACATGGCACGACATCACCCTTCGTGCATTAACACTCTCACCCACCAAAACAATGAACAATAACAATAAGGAGATAGAAATATCCTGTCACGACCCAAACCGATGCGCCGCGACAGGCACCCGGTACCTTACTCAACTGAATACCAACGTAATGCATATTTCTTATTACATCATCTTATACACGTGACATACGGGCCTAATAGGCCAACATAATTATTTATAAACTCAAAACATAGGCCGACAAGGCCGTACAATCTTTCACGTACACGACATATGTCTACAAGCCTCTAAGAATACATAAATATCATAAAGGTCGAGACAGAGTCCCGCCATACCAAACAATATACGTCTAACTCATACTAACCAAACAAGCAACTCCGAAGCAAATGGAGCATACCAACATCTTCCGCTGAGCTGATAGCCTACATGGAGGGCTCTCGACCTGTCTATCAGGACCTGCAGGCATGAAACGCGGCGCCCTAGGAAAAAGGGACGTCAGTATGACTAATGTACTGAGTATGTAAGGCACATAAAAAAATACATAAGAGACATGGAAGACATATAGAGTACATGACTCAACCTGTAAGTCTAAATAACTTTGTAAATCATAAATTACTTTTAGCATCATGCGTATGCGTATGAATGTCATGCCGTACATAGGTACATGTTTCATAACATCATCAGCCTCTGAGGGCATCCCATCATATCATATCGGCCACTACAGGCAAACTTATCATCGTATACCAGCTGATCAGGTGGTGGTGCGTATATAACACCATAACCTTTCCCATATCCCATATACATATATACATACATATATACGCGTATATAATTCTGTTTGAATCATATTTACATATATATGCGTATATAACGTCTTTTGAATCATATTTCGGCCATTGTGGGCAACATCATCATCATATACCAGCTGATCAGGTGGTGGTGCGTATGTAATGCCGTAACCTTTTCCCATATCGCATATACATATATTTACATATATATGCGTATATAACGCCATTTGGTCATGGTTCAATGCACATGAATGCAATGCATGAAAAGTACGTCAATAAAATCATTCGGAAGATCGCAAGACCATTTTGCCTCTTGAGCAATATCATAAAGTAACATCTTTTCAACTTTCGTATTTTTCTGAGACCCATGAACAGATGATAAAATATTATGACACATGGGAATTAAAGAACATAGATATTTCTATTACCTCTATGAGTAGAGTCACTTATAGAGTTTATGCATTTGCACGTTTCGTTCATATCGTATGGATCATGCCAAAAGAAAGAAGGGATAGCCTTAACATACCTGAACTGATTCTCTTGACAATTCCTCTAACACATTTCTTTTGCGAAAAACACATAATGGCGGATCGAAGTAGGGAAAAATTCGTATGATACTCTTGAGAAAGATTGTGCCGTGCTCCTTCCAAATTGCGTCTCACACTGATGTAGCGTTGTGAAATTCAAATGAATTTGTTTGTTGAGAATTCCTCAATTAGAATTGAAATGTTTAGCTCTAAAGCTAAAGCACAGATTGGTGAAACAAACTAAAGCAATATGAAATAATGACTGAATGTGAGATGGTAAATAAGGCTATGTCTGTTAGTTTGCTTCACAAATGAAGTAGCACTAGGTTATCACTACTTCTTTCATTTATAATGATATTACTAGGGACATGTATTTGGTAACGTGGCTGATCCTCCTCCTTAATTCACATTTCCCAACTAAAGCCTATTGACTCATCACTCATATTTATGCCACTTGGCTTGGCTTAATGCCATGTGGCAACCCAAAAATTATTCTTATCCACTTAATCAAGAATTATCTCAAATTACTGAAAATACTACACACATTTAATACACTTTATACACCTTACTAACATGGCCATGTAGTACCTTGTATGGTACTAGTCCATAAATACCGGATATTTTAGCTCGGGCCGTATTTTATTCCAAAATGTCAAACTTGGACAAAATTCACTTTCTTTGACTTGATCCCCCTTTCACCTTCATGAATTTACTAATCACTTATGAAATAGCATAATCCTTATAATCTCCGAATAGTATTTTCCTTGGACCGATGTCAATTATCTTACGACAAATTCCATGTATAATACTATAGGGTACAACATCGTCGTAATGTAGTATTGCGGAACGTGACATCTCACTTTTGGGCTCTCATTAATTTATTTATGGCGTATTTTCATGTACGAAAATATGGGGTGTAATATCATTCCCCCCCTTGGAACATTCGTCCTCGAATGTTGCCTGATGCGCTTATCGTTCTCATATCCCATAGCTCTTGAGAATACTTTAGTAGTCCTCTTGCCATCTAGGCAACTGATCTATGAATTAAGTCCAAAGGCCAGGGCATTCCCCCCTTTAGGCCTCTTTCCCACGCCATGACTTGTGATTGAATTCCTTTTAATCTCATAATTGTTTCTACCTCCCATCATGCAGTTTCTACGATACTGACCTTGTAAGTGTGCTTATGCGATTCTCCTCTCCTTTTTCCTCCAGTTTTTAGCCAATCTTGAAGTACTTCACTTTTTGTCGAACTTACGAATATTGCTATCTCTTATTTTATAAACGTGGTTATCCACTCGTATGACTTTACAGCATCTACCTAGGCCATACTATACCATAACTCTTACCTCGACTTCTCGTTACCGAGGTCTGCTACCAAATCCCAGGTTACTTTCATTGCTTATCCTATACGTATAAATCTATGTCCTCTAATGCTTCCACATTACTGTTCATCTTAAGAATGACGACCTAATCTCTTCTCATACTTTATAACTTTTAACCCATAAATTGTTGACTCACCTCAATTTTGATCAATAATCCACCCCTAATAACTTAACCTTTTATGTAATAGTGCTGCTAGGATTCATGTTCTGAAATGATTAAATTGATCCACCTGGGGCGATACCCTGCTTTCATAACCGTATCTCACGGCATCCCAATGTGATTTACCTTGTGTGGGTATTTTACTCCTGTCCAATTCATGAGATCCCTTTCTTTTATTCTTCAGATCATTACTCAATCGAATGCCCAAACGTCATTTTTTTCTATAATAATTACACCCTCATTATATTAATAGGGCATCATTCCATCTCTTCTGAATGTTATTATTCTTAGACTCCTTTTGAGTTCATTCAGGCTATACTGAACTTTCTATAACTTAGAGAAACCATTAGCTTTCTTGTTTTCATGGGTTTCAATCCCGAGGACTTATCCATTCTCGTCACCTTCTCACTCACCCTTTCTTGTTCTTACTCTTGTCTTCCTAAAACCTTGTCTCTCTATTATACTTTAGCTTGCGACCTACATATATCCATTTATACTACTCGCAATATTGCTTCACCATAGATTTCCTTGTATTATTCTGGAACATCAAGCGAGACATTTCATCGTCTCTAACTATCCTTTACTCTTATAATCAGGCTTTTCGATACCTAGACCATAGGCTAGAAGATATGCTACTGACGCCACTGCTATCATTCCTGGATATTGAATCCTCGCGTTTCTAGCCTTCTATCCCAAGTATGGAATATCCTCAACCTTTTGCTTTGAGTATCTCATACATTCTTCACCTTTGCCTTACTTTCCTTAAAGACTCACATCATATATTCTATTTATTTCGTACCTCTGACTTTAAGGGAGATCATGCAATGTTCTCAATCACGATATTTCTATTTTCTGGGTCCAATAATCAAACTTCCGATTTACTTGGGCTGTTTATTTTCCTCATTCTTCTGATCAGCCTTTATGTCGTCTTAAGCTATCTTCCGATATGTGGTTCATAGTATTACTTATTCTGTTTAACCTTTCATGGGCATTGAGGAATATGCATGATACAATCCTTTAACAATTTAATCCTTCGTTTATGACCTGGGCTCAAATTATTTTTTCTTTTAACATATACCAGAACCTTCTACGGATGTATATGCTGCATATATAAAACTCCAAACCCTTAAGTGAGTTCTTAATACAACTAATTTTGGATCATTGATCGAGTAATGCCATTTTTTCCATCTTATCTTTCTTCAAACGTAAGCTATTAGTTTTCTTGATCTTTCTTCCCCCTTGTTGTGTCTATACTTAGCTTATCTTAGTGCCCATATATATTGAATTTCCATAAAACTCATACGATCCTGAATATTACTTCTGATTTTACTCCCTGTTCATTAGCCACTGTAGGTGCCACTTTCTTAGGGAGTGCATACAATGTTGTTTTGAGACTTTTGTCACATGACCATTTCCTCTTTACGTTGTTGTACTGAGGTTTAAGCCTTTTTCCTTATTTCCTAAGCTAGTCTTTCATCGTAGTACGTAGGGAAGATCATCTGACTCTTGTAAAGATGCGAGTTTATTATACGGTATTCCCGATAGAATTTTTGATTCGTGCTCACTTGTAATTCTTCTTAGTTACTTATCTCCACACTCATCTGCTTGTACGACTGCTTCTAAGCGGAAGTTTTGACTGTCTTCCTAATGGAACTATCATTTATTTCCGTAACACTCATACGATACCTTTAACTACCCCAACTCCTATTTGAATATTTCTCAAGTATTACAATGTCATAACTGTGGGGCTAAATTCACTATATTGGATTTTACTATCTTTATCTTATACGACCTGCTGTCTTGTTTTGTATCCTCTTGACTAGCCATAGCTAGGCTCTTTCTGAATCAACTAATAACTACTCGTTGGCCCATCCTCATGTCAATATTTTGTGAAATCTTTCTTGAGTTATTTCCTTGGTCTTAACTTACGTCTCGCACTGGCTCCTTAATTATCAATAACATCTCGGGCAGGGACCCTTACTTTTTCTCCTTGATGTCGTGTTTGCATAATGTTCTACAATCGTAGCATATCTATAGCATTAAGATAAGTGCAATCTCACCCCTTCCTCATTAATATCACATTCTTCCTTTTATCATTCCATATTTCCCCCCTTTATGGGAGTACTAAGAGTTGGAGCTACGAAGACCTGCCTATAGATGTTTCACCTTTTTCCTCTTCATCTTTGATATCCTTTCACATCATCAACGACCCTTACTTGCCTTGCGGCATTCCTTCTGTACCAAGGATGACAAATCCCCTTACTCGCGATGGTGACACTTAATGTAACTGGTACGTACATTCCCTTAAGCTTAACTTTGCTAACATTATTTGCTTTAGGGAAGCGTCTTCCTGAATGAACATCCTATGACTTTCTCATGAACCTTCTTCTGTTGTCTGTCCTATTATTGCCAGAATACGATATGAAATTATTATGATACCGACTATTATCAACTCCCTCAGTCCCTATTTCATGTTTAGTTTATCTTGTTCACCAATCCATACTGGCTTCTATTACTCTAGGGTCTAACTTTTCCTTTTGGTAATTGCGTCAGAGTTGCGAACTTATTTCTCGAAGTGAGGATATGACTTTATGGCCTATATTCTTTCATTCTCTCAAGGCCTGCCATCTTTTGTCTTTCCCTTCACTTGACTGTAAATTCTGTAATACTCTCATCATTTTTTTACCTACCGTTATCATCTGTGTATCATATCTTACTCATAATGCCTTCTTATCTCTATTCTCATTACTTTGCTAATATTTTTACATATCCCTTTTCTTGTGAAAATTTAAATACGATATTCTTTCGCTTTTAGCTTCCCTTTGCTCTATCCAATGGATCTTTCGGTTGTTTAACGTTATCTCTTTAATAGGTACGCGAGCCACACTAAGGTAATATTTATCACTTCAAGGCTTATAGTACGTGTCTTTGTATTACTCATATCTGGCTGCACTATTTTAGAGTGCACCATCTAGGTGTCTCATAAAGAGATCTATTAGCACGTTTGCAATATCCTTCGGAAATGTCAACTGATGCAATCCATTCATCTATCATATCTTCTTATACTACTTTTCTTAACCCCTATAGGGCATATCTGGAAGGGGTGCGACCAATTGTATATACCTCTGTTACTATTGAATATAACTCAAAAAGCTTTATGTTCCTCTGCCTCAATTATAAACGTTGTTAACCTTCATTAACTGGGTACCTCGTACCCTTTTTCACCTTGCTCCTTTTACTTGCTGAAACTTGTACTTATCTTCTTAATATCTTATTGTATTTCACCATAAAGGTGGATAGGCATTCTTAACTTAAAGGCTTCTTATCAGGAAGCATACACTCCTTAGTACACCCATGGTCTACTAAAGACCTCACATTTACTTTATTGAAGGCATCATAAAAAATCCAATTCCTCTGACTCAGCTCGTCCACAACTATCTCTCTTTCTAACCTTCATTCCGGATTTAGGTATCGTCTTATTACGAATAGAAGTTCGGGACTTGAATTCTTATAAGTCAGTTCTACCACACGATCTAGAGTAGGAAGAAAGAGTGACAGTCCTAAATGCCTTGTAGCCTCCTGCTTATAAGTGTGGTGCACGACGCACCCATAAACAAGACTCTACTAGATGCGGCTTGTAGACTCCCTAGGACAGAACTGCTCTGATACCACTTTTGTCACGACCCAAACCGATGGGCCGCGATGGGCACCCGGTACCTTACTCAATCGAATACCAATATAATGCATCTTTCTTATTACATCATTATATACACATGACATACGGGCCTAATAGGCCAACAAAATTATTTATAAACTCAAAACATAGGCCGACAAGGCCGTACAATCTTTCACGTACACGACATATGTCTACAAGCCTCTAAGAATACATAAATATCATAAAAGTCGAGATAGAGTCCCGCCATACCAAACAATATACGTCTAACTCATACTAACCAAACAAGCAACTCCGAAGCAAATGGAGCATACCAACATCTTCCGCTGAGCTGATAGCCTACATGGAGGGCTCTCGACCTGTCTATCAGGACCTGCAGGCATGAAACGCGGCGCCCTAGGAAAAAGGGATGTCAGTATGATTAATGTACTGAGTATGTAAGGCACATAAAAAAATACATAAGAGACATGGAAGACATATAGAGTACATGACTCAACCTGTAAGTCTGAATAACTTTGTAAATCATAAATTACTTTTAGCATCATGCGTATGCGTATGAATGTCATGCCGTACATAGGTACATGTTTCATAACATCATCAGCCTCTGAGGGCATCCCATCATATCATATCGGCCACTGCAGGCAAACTTATCATCGTATACTAGCTGATCAGGTGGTGGTGCGTATATAACGCCATAACCTTTCCCATATCCCATATACATATATACATACATATATACGCGTATATAATTCTGTTTGAATCATATTTACATATATATGCGTACATAACGTCTTTTGAATCATATTTCGGCCATTGTGGGCAACATCATCATCATATACCAGCTGATCAGGTGGTGGTGCGTATGTAATGCCGTAACCTTTTCCCATATCCCATATACATATATTTACATATATATGCGTATATAACGCCATTTGGTCATGGGTCAACGCACATGAATGCAATGCATGAAAAGTACGTCAATAAAATCATTTGGAAGATCGTAAGACCATTTTGCCTCTTGAGCAATATCATAAAGTAACATCTTTTCAACTTTCGTATTTTTCTGAGACCCATGAACAGATGATAAAATATTATGACACATGGGAATTAAAGAACATAGATATTTCTATTACCTCTATGAGTAGAGTCACTTATAGAGTTTATGCATTTGCACGTTTCGTTCATATCGTATGGATCATGCCAAAAGAAAGAAGGGATAGCCTTAACATACCTGAACTGATTCTCTTGACAATTCCTCTAACACACTTCTTTTGCGAAAAACACATAATGGCGGATCGAAGTAGGGAAAAATTTGTATGATACTCTTGAGAAAGATTGTGCCGTGCTCCTCCCAAATTGCGTCTCACACTGATGTAGCGTTGTGAAATTCAAATGAATTTGTTTGTTGAGAATTCCTCAATTAGAATTGAAATGTTTAGCTCTAAAGCTAAAGCACAGATTGGTGAAACAAACTAAAGCAATATGAAATAATGACTGAATGTGAGATGGTAAATAAGGCTATGTCTGTTAGTTTGCTTCACAAATGAAGTAGCACTAGGTTATCACTACTTCTTTCATTTATAATGATATTACTAGGGACATGTATTTGGTAACGTGGCTGATCCTCCTCCTTAATTCACATTTCCCAACTAAAGCCTATTGACTCATCACTCATATTTATGCCACTTGGCTTGGCTTAATGCCATGTGGCAACCCAAAAATTATTCTTATCCACTTAATCAAGAATTATATCAAATTACTGAAAATACTACTCACTTTTAATACACTTTATACACCTTACTAACATGGCCATGTAGTACCTTGTATGGTACTAGTCCATAAATACCGGATATTTTAGCTCGGGCCGTATTTTATCCCAAAATGTCAAACTTGGACAAAATTCACTTTCTTTGACTTGCTCCCCCTTTCACCTTCATGAATTTACTAATCACTTATGAAATAGCATAATCCTTATAATCTCCGAATAGTATTTTCCTTGGACCGATGTCAATTATCTTACGACAAATTCCATGTATAATACTATAGGGTACAACATCGTCGTAATGTAGTATTGCGGAACGTGACATCTCACTTTTGGGCTCTCATTAATTTATTTATGGCGTATTTTCATGTACGAAAATATGGGGTGTAATATCATTCCCCCCCTTTGGAACATTCGTCCTCGAATGTTGCCTGATGCGCTTATCGTTCTCATATCCCATAGCTCTTGAGAATACTTTAGTAGTCCTCTTGCCATCTAGGCAACTGATCTGTGAATTAAGTCCAAAGGCCAGGGCATTCCCCCCTTTAGGCCTCTTTCCCACGCCATGACTTGTGATTGAATTCCTTTTAATCTCATAATTGTTTCTACCTCCCATCATGCAGTTTCTACGATACTGACCTTGTAAGTGTGCTTATGCGATTCTCCTCTCCTTTTTCCTCCAGTTTTTAGCCAATCTTGAAGTACTTCACTTTTTTTCGAACTTACGAATATTGCTATCTCTTATTTTATAAACGTGGTTATCCACTCGTATGACTTTACAGCATCTACCTAGGCCATACTATACCATAACTCTTACCTCGACTTCTCGTTACCGAGGTCTGCTACCAAATCCCAGGTTACTTTCATTGCTTATCCTATACGTATAAATCTATGTCCTCTAATGCTTCCACATTACTGTTCATCTTAAGAATGACGACCTAATCTCTTCTCATATTTTATAACTTTTAACCCATAAATTGTTGACTCACCTCAATTTTGATCAATAATCCACCCCTAATAACTTAACCTTTTATGTAATAGTGCTGCTAGGATTCATGTTCTGAAATGATTAAATTGATCCACCTGGGGCGATACCCTGCTTTCATAACCGTATCTCACGGCATCCCAATGTGATTTACCTTGTGTGGGTATTTTACTCCTGTCCAATTCATGAGATCCCTTTCTTTTATTCTTCAGATCATTACTCAATCGAAGGCCCAAACGTCATTTTTTTCTATAATAATTACACCCTCATTATATTAACAGGGCAGCATTCCATCTCTTCTGAATGTTATTAGTCTTAGACTCCTTTTGAGTTCATTCAGGCTATACTGAACTTTCTATAACTTAGAGAAACCATTAGCTTTCTTGTTTTCATGGGTTTCAATCCCGAGGACTTATCCATTCTCGTCACCTTCTCACTCACCCTTTCTTGTTCTTACTCTTGTCTTCCTAAAACCTTGTCTCTCTATTATACTTTAGCTTGCGACCTACATATATCCATTTATACTACTCGCAATATTGCTTCACCATAGATTTCCTTGTATTATTCTGGAACATCAAGCGAGACATTTCATCGTCTCTAACTATCCTTTACTCTTATAATCAGGCTTTTCGATACCTAGACCATAGGCTAGAAGATATGCTACTGACGCCACTGCTATCATTCCTGGATATTGAATCCTCGCGTTTCTAGCCTTCTATCCCAAGTATGGAATATCCTCAACCTTTTGCTTTTGAGTATCTCATACATTCTTCACCTTTGCCTTACTTTCCTTAAAGACTCACATCATATATTCTATTTATTTCGTACCTCTGACTTTAAGGGAGATCATGCAATGTTCTCAATCTCGATATTTCTATTTTCTGGGTCCAATAATCAAACTTCTGATTCACTTGGGCTGTTTATTTTCATCATTCTTCTGGTCAGCCTTTACGTCGTCTTAAGCTATCTTCCGATCTGTGGTTCATAGTATTACTTATTCTGTTTAACCTTTCATGGGCATTGAGGAATATGCATGATACAATCCTTTAACAATTTAATCCTTCGTTTATGACCTGGGCTCAATTTTTTTTTTCTTTTAACATATACCAGAACCTTCTACGGATGTATATGCTGCATATATAAAACTCCAAACCCTTAAGTGAGTTCTTAATACAACTAATTTTGGATCATTGATCGAGTAATGCCATTTTTTCCATCTTATCTTTCTTCAAACGTAAGCTATTAGTTTTCTTGATCTTTCTTCCCCCTTGTTGTGTCTATACTTAGCTTATCTTAGTGCCCATATATATTGAATTTCCATAAAACTCATACGATCCTGAATATTACTTCTGATTTTACTCCCTGTTCATTAGCCACTGTAGGTGCCACTTTCTTAGGGAGTGCATACAATGTTGTTTTGAGACTTTTGTCACATGACCATTTCCTCTTTACGTTGTTGTACTGAGGTTTAAGCCTTTTTCCTTATTTCCTAAGCTAGTCTTTCATCGTAGTACGTAGGGAAGATCATCTGACTCTTGTAAAGATGCGAGTTTATTATACGGTATTCCCGATAGAATTTTTGATTCGTGCTCACTTGTAATTCTTCTTAGTTACTTATCTCCACACTCATCTGCTTGTACGACTGCTTCTAAGCGGAAGTTTTGACTGTCTTCCTAATGGAACTATCATTTATTTCCGTAACACTCATACGATACCTTTAACTACCCCAACTCCTATTTGAATATTTCTCAAGTATTACAATGTCATAACTGTGGGGCTAAATTCACTATATTGGATTTTACTATCTTTATCTTATACGACCTGCTGTCTTGTTTTGTATCCTCTTGACTAGCCATAGCTAGGCTCTTTCTGAATCAACTAATAACTACTCGTTGGCCCATCCTCATGTCAATATTTTGTGAAATCTTTCTTGAGTTATTTCCTTGGTCTTAACTTACGTCTCGCACTGGCTCCTTAATTATCAATAACATCTCGGGCAGGGACCCTTACTTTTTCTCCTTGATGTCGTGTTTGCATAATGTTCTACAATCGTAGCATATCTATAGCATTAAGATAAGTGCAATCTCACCCCTTCCTCATTAATATCACATTCTTCCTTTTATCATTCCATATTTCCCCCCTTTATGGGAGTACTAAGAGTTGGAGCTACGAAGACCTGCCTATAGATGTTTCACCTTTTTCCTCTTCATCTTTGATATCCTTTCACATCATCAACGACCCTTACTTGCCTTGCGGCATTCCTTCTGTACCAAGGATGACAAATCCCCTTACTCGCGATGGTGACACTTAATGTAACTGGTACGTACATTCCCTTAAGCTTAACTTTGCTAACATTATTTGCTTTAGGGAAGCGTCTTCCTGAATGAACATCCTCTGACTTTCTCATGAACCTTCTTCTGTTGTCTGTCCTATTATTGCCAGAATACGATATGAAATTATTATGATGCCGACTATTATCAACTCCCTCAGTCCCTATTTCATGTTTAGTTTATCTTGTTCACCAATCCATACTGGCTTCTATTACTCTAGGGTCTAACTTTTCCTTTTGGTAATTGCGTCAGAGTTGCGAACTTATTTCTCGAAGTGAGGATATTACTTTATGGCCTATATTCTTTCATTGTCTCAAGGCCTGTCATCTTTTGTCTTTCCCTTCACTTGACTGTAAATTCTGTAATACTCTCATCATTTTTTTACCTACCGTTATCATCTGTGTATCATATCTTACTCATAATGCCTTCTTATCTCTATTCTCATTACTTTGCTAATATTTTTACATATCCCTTTTCTTGTGAAAATTTAAATACGATATTCTTTCGCTTTTAGCTTCCCTTTGCTCTATCCAATGGATCTTTGGGTTGCTTAACGTTCTCTCTTTAATAGGTACGCGAGCCACACTAAGGTAATATTTATCACTTCAAGGCTTATAGTACGTGTCTTTGTATTACTCATATCTGGCTGCACTATTTTAGAGTGCACCATCTAGGTGTCTCATAAAGAGATCTATTAGCACGTTTGCAATATCCTTCGGAAATGTCAACTGACGCAATCCATTCATCTATCATATCTTCTTATACTACTTTTCTTAACCCCCATAGGGCATATCTGGAAGGGGTGCGACCAATTGTATATACTTCTGTTACTATTGAATATAACTCAAAAAGCTTTATGTTCCTCTGCCTCAATTATAAACGTTGTTAACCTTCATTAACTGGGTACCTCGTACCTTTTTTTACCTTGCTCCTTTTACTTGCTGAAACTTGTACTTATCTTCTTAATATCTTATTGTATTTCACCAAAAAAGTGGATAGGCATTCTTAACTTAAAGGCTTCTTATCAGGAAGCATACACTCCTTAGTAAACCCATGGTCTGCTAAAGACCTCACATTTACTTTATTGAAGGCATCATAAAAAATCCAATTCCTCTGACTCAGCTCGTCCACAACTATCTCTCTTTCTAACCTTCATTCCGGATTTAGGTATCGTCTTATTACGAATAGAAGTTCGGGACTTGAATTCTTATAAGTCAGTTCTACCACACGATCTAGAGTAGGAAGAAAGAGTGACAGTCCTAAATGCCTTGTAGCCTCCTGCTTATAAGTGTGGTGCACGACGCACCTATAAACAAGACTCTACTAGACGCGGCTTGTAGACTCCCTAGGACAGAACTGCTCTGATACCACTTTTGTCACGACCCAAACCGATGGGCCGCGATGGGCACCCGGTACCTTACTCAATCGATACCAATATAATGCATCTTTCTTATTACATCATTATATACACATGACATACGGGCCTAATAGGCCAACAAAATCATTTATAAACTCAAAACATAGGCTGACAAGGCCGTACAATCTTTCACGTACACGACATATGTCTAATCCAGAACAAATCTTACTTCAACAATTTGTTCCACAATACCAACCTCAACTTTGAATCAATACTCAATCAATACCAAAATCCATAAATATGATAAGAACGATCAACATAATGATAAACTAGTCTAAGCATGGTTAATATGATCACGTAAAGCTACAATTTCATAAATAAGACTCACTCTCATAATATGACTCGACAACAACGCATAGGTACTCATCACATCACTTATAGATCATACTCAATATTCAAACACATAGCAAATAGGCAAATAAGACCTAATTCCTCAAGCCAAGGTTAACCACGACAATTACCTTGCTGCAACGACCAAACTCAAAGCTCAACCACAGCTTTTCCCTTCAAACAAGCCTCCGGACCAATAGAATCTAGAAAATTACCAAACAAACGATTCAATTTAAGCCTTAGGAACTACCCATGATTGTAAAGGATTCAATTTAGGCCATTTTTTAAAAAAGTCAACAAAAAGTCAACACCCGAACTCGCTTGGTCCAAATCCAAAATTCAAACCAAAACTCGATTATCCATTCACCCCCGAGCCCGGATAGATAATTGGTTTTGGAATCCGACATCAATTTGAGGTATAAATCCCCAATTTAGCAAATCCCTATTTTCTACCCAAAGTCCCAATTTCACCATGAAAATATTAGATATAAGGTTAAAATCTTGTAAGATAAAGTGAAAGATTGAAAGAAACTAGATTAGAATCACTTACCTATAATTTGGGGAAGAAAAGGTCTTTGGAAAATCGCCTCTTGTCTTTTCGATTTTCAAATTTTCAAAAGTGGGAAAAAAATCCCGTCTAAGTCACTTTTACACAGCCGCAAATGTCGCATTTGTGACGAGAGCTTCGGAAATGCGAAGCTTGCAAATGCAAAGGGACAATCCTGAATGCGAAGTCCTTTATACCTTTGTTTCCTTTGTAAATGCGAGCATGGATCTCCGCGATTGCGGCTCAGTGATCGCATTTGCAATCACTGCCCTTCCCAAACTTTTTTCGCAAATGCGAAAACCGTTGGCCCAGCTTCTCTTTGCATTTGCGATGAGTAGATCGCAAATACGAACCCCTCAGAGATTGCAATTGCGATGCCTGATCTCGCAAATGCGAGATCACAGGCCTGCAGCAATATCATACACACTAGCAATACGTCCAAGTCTAATTTCACTCCGTAGCCTATTCGAAACATAGCCGAGCCCTCGGGGCTCCAAACCAAACATGCACATAAGCCTAAAAATATCATAAAAACTTGCTCGCGCAACCAAATTGCCAAAATAACACCTAGAAATATGAATTTAGCACCAAATCAAATGAAATTCTCAAGAACACTTTAAAATTTCTATTTTCTCAATCGGACATCCGAATCACGTCAAACCAACTTCGTTTCTCACCAAATTTTACTGACAAGTCATAAATAGGGTATTGGACCTATATCGGTTTTCGGAACCAAAATGTGGACCCGATATCTAAAAATTCAACCTTTGGTCAAACACCTCCATTTCATTAAGTCTTTAGCTTTCAAATTTCGACAAAGTCTGATATCTCGGGCTAGGGACTTACGATTTCGATTCTTTCGATTCCGGGCATTGCTCATGTCCCAAATCACGATATGGACCCACCGGGCTCATCAAATCATGAAACAGGGTCTGTTTACCAAAAACGTTAACCGAAGTCAACTCAAATGAAGTTTTTAGGCAAACTTTCTTATTTTCATCAACTTTTAACATAAAAGCTTTTCGAAAACACGTTCGGACTATGCACACAAATATGAGGAGGGTAAAAATAAGGTTTTAAGGCTTATAAGCACAAAATTGAGTTCTAAAACACAAGATGACCTTTCGTGTCATCACATTCTCCACCTCTAAAATAACCATTCGTCCTCAAACGAACATAGAAAAGTACCTGGGCTAGTGAAAAGGTGGGGATATCTACTCCGTATATCGGACTTAGACTTCCAGGTAGCTGCCTCAATAGGATGACCTCTCCACTGCACTTGAATTGAAGGATAGCTCTTCGATCTCAACTGACAAACCTGCCAGTCTAGAATAGCTACCAACTCCTCCTCGTAGGTCAAATCCTTTTCTTGCTGAACAGTGCTGAAGTCTAACATGTGGGATGGATCATCGTGACACTTTCGAAGCATGGAAACATGAAACACATGATGGAACGTCGATAAACTAGGTGGCAACGCACGTCTGTAAGCCACGTCTCCCACTCGCTCAAGAATCTCAAAAGGCCCGATGTATCTAGGGCTCAACTTGGCCTTCTTTCCAAGCCTCATTACACCCTTCATGGGTGATACACAGAGCAACACTCTGTCCGACCATGAATGCAACATCACGGACCTTACGGTCGCCATAATTCTTCTGCCTGGACTGAGGTTTGCGAAGTCTATCCAGAATGATCTTAACCTTATGGCATCCTATACCAAATCTGTACCCAATAACCGAGCTTCCCCCTAGCTCAAACCATCTAATCGGCGATCGACACCATCTATCATATAATGCCTCATAGGGAGCTATCTTGATGCTCGACTGATAGTTGTTGTTGTAAGCGAACTTCGCAAGTGGCATGAACTGATCCCATGAGCCTCCGAAGTCAATAACACAAGCGTAGAGCATATCCTCCAACATTTGTATAGTGCGCTCGGACTGCCCATCCATCTGAGGATGAAATACTGTGCTCAGCTCAACTTGCGTGCCCAACTCACGCTGTACTACCCTCCAGATATGCGAGGTAAACTGCATACCTCAATCAAAAATGATAAACACGGGCACACCGTGAAGACGAACGATCTCGCGGATATAAATCTATGCCAACCGCTCTGAATAATAGGTAACTGCCACATGAATGAAATGTACTGACTTTGTAAGTCTATCCACAATAACCCAAACTGCATCGAACTTCCTTTGATTCTGTAGGAGTCCAACAACGAAATCCATAATGATACGCTCCCACTTCCACTCACGAATCTCTATCTTCTGAAGAAAACCACCAGGTCTCTGATGCTCGTACTTTACTTGCTGATAATTTAAATACCGAGCCACATATGACACTATATCTTTCTTTATTCTCCTCCACCAATAATGATGCCGCAAATCCTGATACATCTTGACGGCACCCGGATGAATAGAATACCAGGAACTGTGGGCCTCCTCTAGAATCAACTCACGAAGTCCATCCATATTAGGCACACAAACACGACCCTACATCCTCAAAACTCCATCATCTCCAACCATAACCTGCTTGGCATCACAGTGCCACAATGTATCTGAAAGGACAAGCAATGAGGGTCATCATATTTCCTCTCTCTGATACGCTCAAACAATAAAGATCAAGCGACCGTACAAGCTAGAACACGACTGGGCTCAGAAATATCCACCCTCATGAATTGATTGGCCAAGGCCTGAACATCTAAAGCAATCAGTCACCATATTGGCCTTAGCGGGATGATACAAGATGGTGATATCATAGTCTTTCAATAGCTCTAACCACCTCCTTTGCCTTAAATTGAGCTCTTTTTGCTTGATCAAATACTGTCACACCTCCTTTTTTTACCCGAAAGAGGATATAAGGAAGTTTTTCCAATTAAAGTGATAATAACAGAAACAAGATTATTTATTCAATTTCAGAGTCGCCACTTGGGATAATTTATGGTGTTCCAAGTCACCGTTTAAAATTCCGAATCGAGGAAGTTGACTCTTATTTATGGTCTGCGAACATAGAAATCCGGGTAAGGAATTCTATTAACCCGGGAGAAGGTGATTAGCATTATCGGGTTCTATGGTTTTAGCACGGCCGCTTAACTATTAATATTGGCCTAATTATCTAATTTATTACATGTCTAGAACCTATCATGCATTTTTAAACCTTTTAAAAATCGTTTTTAATTATTTGTGGAATTATTTCTGGAACGAGTTACGATTATCGTACACTTGTTTGTTTTGTACACATTGCGAATCGTATCACGGGAACCATACCCACGATCTACAATATATTTATTTTATTATTATTAGAAGTTAAGGTTGGGTAACATGAAATGCACACCTGGATGAGGATTATGTATCATGACTATACCACGGGAACCGTACCCATAGTCACGATTTATTTATTATTCGCGCTTAAAGCAAACTACGATGTTTATAAATTATTTTCTAAACTACTTTGAGATTATTGCAAGGCCATGATCTACAGAATTAATGAACAAGAGCAAGAAATAAATTAATTTTAGAAAGATAGCTAGCTTACGATGTTGATGGGCTTGGTAGACCAAAATTAATTGGCCCAAAATTTCCAAGTTATTAGAATTTAACATCCCACTTATACTCTTCATTTATATAACATGTTATTCCTTCAAACAAACCTAAGTATTTAAACAAATACAATACAATATTTAAAGCATGGATCAAGGTGACCCTTTTTATCCACAATTATCTTTCTAGCAGATTCATAAAAATATATATTTGAAACAACTATAAATACTACAATAACTTAATGAATACTAATTGAACCATGAGAGCATTTATGGATCAAACAATACATGGAACAAAATATTCATTACTTAGTTAGAATCTAAAAGAATTTGAACTATCAGTGAATGCCCTTTTTTTCCTTCCTCTAAATCAAGTTAAATGAATGATATACTAGTGATCTAACAATAACCTTTACAGTCAAATAAAAAGCATATGAAGACAATATAAGTGACAATCAAATGAATACATTGATAATCTTAAACTCATGACTTTATTTCACTAAATTAATAAACTGAAATTGTAAAAAAACAGGAGTTGAATCTAACCATCAAAACTAATTTTGAACTTTATATTAAATAGATTGAGTTGTAAATACAAGTTGAGCAACTGAATAATTCCGGATCAAAGATTTTATCGGCGGCAACGAGCGGAACCAGCGATTGGAGACCTCAAACGGCGATCTCAAACAAACCTCAAATTAGAAGCTTCATACGGATCTCACTGGATTCAACTCGAATGAGCTTGGACGACGGGTTTGGGCGTCACAAGGGCTGTTTTATGCTGGATTTCGATCTTTGGCTACTGTTCATAATTCTTGCCGGATTTGTCACCTTTTGGTGAAACAATAATGGTTGGAAATCGCTTAACAGAGGAGCTTGGATTGGGTGGTGGACGGCTGGTCAAGACGGAGTTGCTGGTCCATTGATGACTGGAGGTGATTGGCTATTTTTGTTGGTTTTTGGGTGGCAGAATGGAGGTGGAGATAGGGTGTTCTGGTTGTTGTGGTGGTCGTGAGTGAGAGGTGAAGAAGCAGCAATGGTTGCTTGGTGCTAGTCACTAGTGTACCTTTGGGTGTAGAAGAAGAAGACGGGCACTGATGGGGTGTTCTTGGGGGTGTGATGCCTATGTGTTGTCTCTAGGTTAGTGAAAGTGTGTTCTAAGTTGTGAAAACATTGAAGAAGAACGGGCGAAGCTTAGAAAAGAAGATAGGTTTTTTTGGTTATTTTTAGTGTCTAGGTCTTGAAAATGTATGTTAGGGTGTATAAGAAGAAGGGGAAGTGGGTTTTAGGATTTGTGCTTTAAAATTGGGCCATCTCTTTGAACCTCTTCAATTAAGACCAAACAAAATTAACCTCAAATTTCATACTTTTTTATCTAAAAGAAGACTAAAAATACTACACCATTTACTAATTAATCCTATTTAAGTAAAATAATTAGTAAAATAAAATTAACCGTTAAAACAACCCTATTTTTGGTATTTTTCAAATATCTTGCTAAAAAATGGAAAAATCATTGTAAAATTAAAATAATATTTCTGAAAACAAAGTGAAACTATTTTTTGTATTTTTGAATTTATGTAAGGTAGATAAATTTAAATTAACTAGATAATATATTAATTAGTTAAATAAAAGAAAATATTTTTGTAATTTTTATTTTTGTGATAAAATAAAGTAAAAGAGTCAAAACTATTTAGAATAGCGATACTAAACCTAAACTAAATATTTTACGCTAAAATGTGTAAAATCTTAGGGAGGGTCAAAAATTACATGTCTACAGCTGCCCCTCTTTGATTGGAAGCGCGAAGAGTTTTTAGACAAGAACGACAAGATAAGTTTTTTGACCCGACCCTTATTAAGAGAAACCAAAACTAAGAGAAAGGAGAATGTGACTGAGCCCTGGTATCTGAGCTGCCTACATATCCTTGGCTATAAAGGAATCAGGCCACGTGTAGTTCAGAAGTAGGAACAGTGATGGAGTATACCGAGGGGGAGAGCCGATTGAGGTGCCATTGCATCGAGGTTCCGGTCCCCGGTCCTGTTGTTATATCAAAATCAAAATCTAAAAGAACTAAACAAACTTATGAGCTATGAGTTACAAGATTCCAATCTATAAGTCTTCTGTAGTTTGATCTTGAATTTTGAATGGTTCTTCATGCCGACTTTAGATTTGAACCTTGACACGGCCGAGCTGCAGGTGCTTGTTAATTCTTTTTCAGCTTTTTCGGATCAAGACCAGACATGCGCTCGTGACAACAACCGCGTCTTGAGCAGTTCACATCTTTTTTCTGCTTTTGCATTTTGGATTCACTTCTTTTTTTCCTTTCTTTTATTCTGGATTGATACTACTTCTATTGGTCATCTCGGACTGTTGACTCGCCTTCTTACCGCAAGCTTCTGCTACTTCTAGCTTGAATTGTATTCTGAAATGACTTTGTATTGCTTTTCCCTCGAAACTTGACTCGTTTTTCCTTGAAACTTGAACTATCTTCTCTTGTTCTCCAGGTGGACGCTTGCAATCAAAACAACAAAACAAACAAAATTTCCTACCCCAGTTTGCACTCCAAAGATTTGTGAGTTATTAGCAAAACTGTAAACCACTTATGCTATTGATGCAATCATGAGAGTAAACTAAAGACTCGACTGGGATGTGCATCTCCTATGAGTAAAACTAAGAAACATTGACTAGCAAATGTGTCTGGTAAAAATAAAACCTAAATGGCCCAAAATAGGAAGTGTGTCTCCTAGGAATGAAATCTCAATTTAGGAAGTACGTCTCCTAAAACAAAAATATAATTTAAAAGACCCAGACAAGGAAGTGCATTTCCTAGGAGTGAAACTTGAATGAACCAAACTAGGAAGTGCGTCTCCTAGGGGTGAAATCCCAATTTAGGAAGTGCGTCTCCTAAAAGAATAACTTGAAAGACCTTGATTAGGAAGTGCGTCTCCTATGGGTGTGTAATGATCCAACTGGTTGTTTTGAGCTTTTGCACTTCGCCCGCCATTGCTCGGGCATGACTAGCCATGTGTGATGTATTATGACTTATGTAAATCGTTGGTTTTGGTTTTCAGGGTAATGAGAATGAATTTGGAAGAATAGTTCTCAGTTTGAAGCTTAAAATTTGAAAGGTTTGACGAAGTGACTTGTTAGTATATTGTCACGATCCAAACTAGAGGGCCATGACTAGCACCCGACCATACTTGCCGAGCACCAACGTACATTTTATCTAACCTTTTTTTTATTATCTTTTAGGGTTGACGAGTGAGAGCACCTAATTTTTGATAATATTTAATTTTTTTATCACTTCTTCTATGTAAATATTTTAAGGGTTTTAACCTACAATTTTTAGCTTTGTTACACTTTTTATTATAGGGTAAAAATACAAAATTTAAAAGGTGAATTATTACTATTAATATTATTTTATTTTTTATTTTTATTTTTAAAATAATAATAAAACAATCCGAAAAAATATTAATTTTTTTAATTTTCGGGAGTGATTTAAAAAATAAGAAAAAGGGAAGTATTGAATAAAAAAATAAAAGTAAAAGTAGGTGGAATTCTCTTTTAAAAAGTAAAAAAAAGTAGAAAATTAAAAAAAAGTAAAGTTTTGTGGAAATTTAAAAAAAATAAAAAGTAAAAGAAAGTTAGAATTAAAAAATAAATATAAAGGTATCTAAAAATTTAAAGTAAAAGAAAGTAGCATTTTTAAAAGAAAAGCAAAAGAAAGTGGATTGTTTTTTAAGAAAAGTTAAATAAAGTGAAATTCTCTTTTAAAAATTAAAAAAATGGGATTTTAAATAAGATAAAAGTAATTAAAGTTGAAAGTGGGATTTCTTTTAATTAAAAAATAATAAAATAATAAAATATTTTTTAAACAAAATCTGAAAAATCTCCCGAGATACCGTCCCGTAGTCCAACTCATAGTGCACGGGGATCTACCAGAATCCTGTTCCGTTGTCCCAAATGTAAATACCTAGTATTAGGGGAATCTATCGGGTGCAGTCTCGTAGTTCCAAATAACTATGCAGGGGGATCTACTGGAATCCCACATCCGTAGTCCCAAATCTAAACAGACAAGGGGGAGCTACCAGAATCCCACATCCGTAGTCACAATGTAAATACACAGCAGCAAAAGGAAAATGCTCAGAAATATCAAATTCCATATTAAGGCAAACAAGTAAGTCTAGCCTAGCATGCTGCACAGAATTCAGGTAAAGCAGTTTGAGCAAATTAAGCAATTAAATCACTTACATATGCTTTCCTAAGCTAACAATAGACTTAATAGTGCAAGTAATAAAAACAGGAAAGAAAACATACTAGTAAGTACTTAAGGAAAAATCGGATTTCCAACAACTAGCACAAGTATGCACTCGTCACCTCACGTACAAGGCATTTCAATTAACAATAATACCAAATCCTAAGGGGAAGGTCCCCCACACAAGGTTAGGCAAACCACTTACCTTGAACCAACTCAAATCAAATTTGAAACCACACTCTTGCCACGAGTACTCAACTCCAAATGGCTCGAATCTATTAAATTCAATTTCATAATATAAAGAACACTTCAAGTAACTGATTCTACAAAGAAATTCTAAGCTAACGCGTGAAATTAGGTAAAATGACCAAAATGCCCCTCGGGCCCACATCTCGAAATTGGGTAAAATTTACATTTCCAGAATTCTCACACTCTCACGAATTCAGTCATACCAAAAGTACCAAAATTGAACTTCAAAAGGTCCCTCAAATCATCACTCAAAAGTCTCTAATTAGTCAAGCCCTAACCCACAATTTACCACTGATTTTCCCTAATTTTTCATGCTTAAATTGATTAAAAATCATTCCAATAATGTGTTTAGGGACCAAAGACCTTACCCCAATAAACTCCTCTAAAAATCCCTCTTGAAAAGTGCTTCCCAAGCTTCTTCCCGTTAGAAATATGGTGAAAAATAGCTAAATTTCTGGAAGGCAAGTATTTATTTGTTTCTGCTCAGCCATTTCCGCATTTGCAGCCCTAGGACTACTTCTGCGGTCCCGCTTTTGCAGAACAATGGTTGTATCTATGACTTCTCACTTAAAGCCAGCTTCTGCACCTGCGGTTAACCCTTCGCAGATGCGGGGCCGCTTCTGCAGTCCTTGCTGTCTTCTCCTTTTCCGCTTCTGCGATATCTCCACCACTTCTGCGGCTTCGCACCTACGGGACCCAAACCGCAGGTGCGGTTATGACAAAAAACCAGCTAAAGCTGCAACTCCAAACTCTAAAATCCTTCCGTCAACCATCTGAAATCATCCCGAGGCTCCCGGGACCTCAACCAAAGGCACCAACAAATCTAATACCACTGTCCAAACTTATACCAATCCTTGAAACACCTAAAACAACAGCGAAATGACAAATCAACCACGGATTCAAGCCTAAAAATCCCAAAACTCTAAAAATACGCTTACGAACAAAAAGTCTATTAAACCGCGTTCGAATGACCTCAAATTTTGCACACACGTCACATCAAACACTACAAAGCTACTCCAACTTCTAAAAATCCATTCCGACCCTTGGATCAAAATCTCACTATCGAACCGCAACTTCAAAATTCGACCTTTCGGCATTTCAAGCCTAAATTAGCTACGGACCTTCAAAACACAATCCGAACATGCCCCTGAGCCCAAAATCACCCAACAGAGCTAACGAAACCATCATATTTTCATTCCGAGGCCGTCTTCATAGTATCCCAAAACTCTCCGAAACTCGAAATTGAACATCCCAGCAATTCAAAATAGTAGAAAATTAACACGGAGAAAGCAGATAATAGAGGATCGGGGCGTAAAATCTTAAGACGACCGGCCGGGTTGTCACATCCTCATGCCAATAGAAAATATACACCTCCAAACCGTGATAGAAATCATCAAGAACTCTCTGAATCCCCTTTGCACAAAACCAAACCATCAAGACTGACTCCTTCTAACTCAACCAAGCTACGCAAGCCATCAAAACCTAAGAGCGTTGCCATAAAACACCTGTAGAAACTCATTACCTCATAAAGCACCCAAGAACTAATCATATCCTTACCATGCTTTTCTGGCCTACTACCAAGCTATCCCAACTATCCAAGTTCCTTTTGTTTTTCCTTCAACTTGATACTTTCTCTTGCTGTAACCCGACAATTCCTCAACCAAGACTCAACACACGAGACCCAAGCATAAACCACACCGCCCTAAGGCTCATAAGCCGTTGAATGCTCTCTTAAGCAACCTAAAAGTACCACAACTGAGATACCCACTCCGAAGAGACCTTCTGTGAATTTTAAGTTGTTCATCTTACTTTCCTGATACTGAAATGTAGAATCCATAATAATATAGAAATACCACGAGTCTTGACACCCTCCAATGCAAACCTCAGATCTAGCTAAATATACAACTTGAAAATCTCCAATTATTACATGTAACATCTTGAACCCATTAGAACCATTCTCGAGAGTCATCCACTCTACTCAAACCGCAATTAGACTGATCAAACGGACCGGACGACCTACGCTCCAATAGCACTCCAACACCGCAGAATGTAACCTCACCTTAAGTGATGACTCTTGGTCATATTAAATTAGGTGGCAACCCAATTCCAAGACAAGCTATTTAATTAGAAAAGCTATAAGTCTTTTAATAGCTAAAATACTTATCTTCCAATATTTTTTGAAAGAGTAGAAATATGTATCTTCCTACATTATTTATTTGTATAACATTAGCTATTTGTGTGTAATGCCCCTCAACTAAAAGTGGAATTTGAGGGGATGCATTTTGCCAAAATAATGTCACTATTCAAGACAGTTCCTTAAGCATCTCTTCTTCTGCCGCATAGCGATTTAAGATTTATTTCCAAGTAGACTATATCAGTATATCCTTATAATTATATTGGTTAATCACATGATTCTGGTTATACGGTCGTCTTTGGCATCTCACTCGGAGGAAAGAGTTTCTGGATAAATTTTTTGGAGTCAGGTCCCTTGAGTATTGGGAATGCTACCAGGATCTGATCGATCCTGGAGTTGTATGTTTCCACCTTTTTATCACTGGCCTCAATCTTTTTCTCGCCTAACTCCACCCTTTTTTTCAATGCTTAGAGCATCTTCATTACCTATGAAGTTACCCCGAGCATGGCTTCATCTTATCTCTCGATAATTTGCTCGTCTCTTTGAGTGCATTCCCAAGATTGTTCAGGCAGGATCCTGTAAGGGGTGCGACTATCACTCTGCAGCTGTGCTATTGCCGCTTGTTGAGCCTGCAACATTTCGAAAATCAGTCGTAGGCTTACCCCTTCACCTTCACTTTCGGGCACTTCTCGAGCTGTTGGCTCGAATCCCCCGCAAATACTATTTTCGGGATTGGTTGGCAAATTGATGTTGATGGCCACCTGCAAGTTAGCATCGACCGAGTCGACAATAGGGACACATTGGGATCGCCAGGAAGCACATCTTACTGGGAACCATATTATTATTTTCATCGTGATGACCTGAATCACCGTCAATGTTCAAGTGAGCAAACTAAGAGTTTGACATTTTCAGGTTGACCTAGAATTAAGATTTCAAAGAACAAGCGTCAAATAGGTTGTGTTATAGAGAGTTTTTGGCAAATCACCACTGTTAACTTAGCCCCACTGTGGGCGTCAAACTATTTACCACAAAATTTAACAATTAAATTTATACGTGGTTTAAAGTACATGGTTTAATTCAATACGGATAATTAAGAATAACAGATAAATAAATCAAAGACAAAATAAACGATCAAACTGGTTGCAATGTTATGACCAAACCTGATCTTAGATTGAACATTGAGATCGTCCTCGATTGGACCCTTGGTTCAAGCCCAGTCGCGAATGAAGAAAAGAACAAGTAAGTAATGCCTTTTGCAGTAGCTAGAAGATAAAAGTAAAGTTTTATTGCTTTCAATTGCGTGTTACAACATGTCAGACTAAAGAAAAAACTTCCCTTTATATGGTAGGAGAATTTCAGTCCTAGTATAAGTCTAAAAGAGGTAAAAAAATTCTGTTTTCGGTAATTGCTGATTCATAATTAATTCTGAACGAGATTCACACCGTAATATCTAGTTGAGGACGAGTATTACGATACCATATTCGTCGTGCATAACTGTCCACCGCGTTTCCTGAGGTCTAGAAGTTATACTCGATCCGAGGTGTGTCGCTTTACCATATCCGATGTTGGATATATCATTCACTCTTCCTAGATCACGATATGAAGGGTATTTGGCGTCAATTACAATCTCGTGGATTCGTGCTCATCCTTCGTTCTCTCATTGGGTAATCGGGGTAGACATTGCCCCCGATTTACCCGTTATTGATTGAGAAGTAGGACTGCTAGTTTCATTGTGTATCTCATCTTGCAATTATTGTGTAAAGCTTTAAATCATATTGAAGGATGTCGATCGTTAGTTTGGTTTATGAATTTTGAGTTGAAGTTTGTTATTAGTTTGAAAGCCTTATCATTGTCATTTTGTTATAATTTGGAAAGTTTTTATTAAACTGGAATTTATCATAACTGCTATCAAGTTCTTGTTTACTGCAAGTTTGATAATCTAAATCAGTTTCCATCAATAAATGTTGCTACAACAAGCTGAGAAATGAATTAATAAAAACTGCAAATCAGAGGACTGAAAATTTACAACATTGTTGCACCAGTTTCTAGCTTCAGTTTCATTTGAGCATTTTAGTTGTAGAATCTAGCTAGTTATTGAAGATCTGCAACTGTGCATGCATAGGTGCAGTTCATTTGATTGAAGTAAATGCTTGGTTGACTGCTTTGTTTAGCCAAAGTTAAGTTGTTTTTGTGATCAATTTGAGCAGTAATTAACAATTACTGTACTATTCAGCTGTAGTTACTGCATAGTTCGAGCTATAAGTTCGCAGCTAAGTTCGAATTGATCTGAAAGAAATCAAAATTTACAGAGTTCATCAACAGCAAAACAAAATCTGCCTTGCTTTTGCACTTTTGGACCTGCAGCTTTGGACTACTAATAGAGCTAAGAAAAATCTGCAGTATAAACCTCAGTTGCTGCAATGGTTTCACAACAAAAGTTGCACTAGTTAGTTGGAGTTTGGAGCAGTATTTTGACTATAGATCTACTGCACTGCAGTAGTATTATTTTCTGCACTGTTTCAGCTACATTTTACACTGTTCTGAGCTTATTGTTTTTTGGAGATGTATGACTACTGAAGGGTGAGGAATTGTCTCAAGTTTATGAGCATCAATTGCACAAGTTTTCCGGCATTTCTGGAACGCTAGAGATTTCTATCCAGTTGAAAGGAATTCTGCCCAGTTGGGATTCATAATTGGGATGCACTTCGAGGGTAGTTGACTGAGAAACATCAGGAGTCATTTGCTTAAGTATTTGCATAGCAGCCCTAGAAGTGTTCTTGCCTAGAAGATTCTTTTTATTCTAGAATATTGACAAATTTGATCAATTTTGTAATTTGTGTTCAGCTTAGTCTAAGTCATTTGCCATTGTTTTCAGTAGTTAAACTCTTGGACTAGATAGACTCGATAATTGTTCTTATTAAGTTAAATTCTAGTTTCTTTGTGTGCTTAATTTTATTTCGTGCTTTTATCTTTTACTCGATGTGAATTGCTTGGTTCAAGTCCGTTTGTTTTAAATTGTCCGTCCTTGTGAACACACAACCTCCACTTCGCCCCGACGACGATTGTAATTTGTTGTAAAACCTTAGAACTTATGTTTGCAAGCAATTTGGACATTCCCTACTTGAGCGAAAAAAGGCAAGTGGATAGGACTTTGAGCACGTAAAAGCCAATTGGTGCAAAGTATAATACACGAGAGTTGAGCGACATTAAGTGAGTTGGCGAGGACTTTGCTACTAACTTCTTTGCTTGTTTTGTAGGTATCATGGAATACAGATAAGATTTTAGTCCTAATTGTGATCCAAGGAGTGAGACTCCAATGCATGAAGACTTAATAGTTCTTTATGGCTTAAGTGAGAAGGTTACAAATCTTACCATATAAAAACACCAAACGGATGCAAGGTTAGGAATCTCACTTGAGGCAACAATGAAGGGAGAGTAGTACTGCACCCTCCCCTTCACAAGTGCGAAAAATACATCAAAGGGAAAATTTGCAACATAATCAACCTATCCAAATAGCACAAAACTTACCTAGGTGACCACAATCACCAAAGGGACCTTATTTTCCTCCATCAAACTATCGACCACCTACCCACTACCAAAACCAACTACAACCTCCAACCAAACATCAACCATCACAAGTGCCTCAACTACAACTTTATAGAAATCCACCACTACCTAGAGCACAATTTTACACACTACCACCACAAGTACCAGAACTCCACCAAGGATACTTTCCACCACCCCAAGTGATCCACAAGCACACCAACCACCATTTAGACCTCAAGCACACACACAAACTACCATCACCAGACTCAACCTAGATTATCGATGAATCTACCTCCACCATATATGACTCAAGTACCATCAAGGAGGGACAATATCCCTTCCCAACTTCCAATACCATCTCAAGAGCCTCGGATGATTCAATATCTACTTTTTCAACATGATCAAAAGGATACCTTGAATGATTTGGACAACATCCAATAAGATTTCAATGAAAAATATATGTGGAATGAAGTATATCAACGGGGAAGAGTCCACAGGAGAGGAATGGGAAGAAGAAGAAGAGGAGGTCGAGTAAGATGAAGAGGTACAGGGCATGGTCCAAGGTTTGCACCAGAAAAATATAGGAATATAAACTACTTTGAAGAGGGTGACCCATTTGAGGACCAAGCTTATCATAGAGGTCCAAGAGGACGTCTAGAAAATGATGGGGTCAACAAGTTCCCAAACTAGTTCTTTGATCTTTTAACGGAACTAGTGACCCAAGAGAGTATCTTGAATGGTTACTCAAAGTATAAAGATACTTTGAAATCTACAACATAATTGATGCTAAAAAAGTGAAATATACCATTACTAAATTTGAAGGGAATGCATCACCATGGTGGGAAAAGGAGTTCAGAAGAAGGGCTAGATATAATAAATCTCCAATAATTACTTGGAGAGATTTGAAGAATGCTTCGAGGGCAAAATATGTGCCCGATTACTATCAACATGAGTTTCTCAATAAGCCTTTCATACCATGGGATCAATAGTGTTGAAGAGTACCATGAAGAGACGGAGACCACAAGATTGAGGTGTGATGTTGAGGATGATGACCAAGTAGTCATCACCAGATTTTTGAAATATTTTTACAAGGAAATTGGTGATCTTTTGGAGTTTTCCAAGTTTCAAAGAATGGAAGATGCCTACTTGATGGCTTTGAAGGTAGAAAGGCACAAGGAAAACAAAAGCTACAAGTCAAAGGCTACTAGTTCCTCCACTTTGAACAAGAATGACAAGCCTTGGAAAACATCAAACAATTAGGCAACATCCAATGTCAAAGGCTACTAGTTCCTCCACTTGGACAAAACCAAGATAAAAGTGAAAACAAAAGGAACTTCCAATGTTTAAAAATAGTCACTTAGAAATGTGAGATGTCATAAATGTCATGGACTTGGTCACTGCGTGAAATATTGTCCAAATAGAAGAACTATCGTTACCATGGATAAGCTATAGAACTGAAGCTAGTGCGCAAGAGAATGAAAATAGTGAACATGAAACAAGTGTGTCGAATTAGAAGAACAAGAAGATGATAGACCGAGATCTTACTCGGTAACAAAAAAGGTTTTAGCCATAGTTAGAGAAAATTAAGATATAAGGGAAAATCTTTTGCATGGAAGATGCAATATTTTGGGAAGCCTTAACTTTCTCATCATTAATAACGGATGTTGTACTAACGTAGTAAGTTCCTCCTTGATTGAACAATTGAATTGGCCAACCAAGAAGAATCCTTCATCTTATAGACTCCAATGCCTACATGAGTGTAGGGACCTTAGAGTCACCAAAATGGTGTGCATAAAATTCAAGACTGGAAGATATGAAGATGAGTTATGGTTTGATGTTGTTTCTATGCAAGCTTGTTATCTACTTTTGGGATTACCTTGGTAATATGATTAGTATGCAAAGCATAATGGGAGAATAAACAAGTATTCACTTATCAAGGAGACCAAAAGTTCACTCTTAGTCCCTTAACCCCGTTTCAAGTGAGTGAGATTACAAGATAATGAGGAATTTGAGATAACAGAAGAAAAGTAAACTAAAGAAGGAGAAGAGTGACGAGTGTATGTATCGACCTGACTGGTAATTATTTTTGTATTTGAGCCCTCATTTTTCTATTTGATGTTTCCCGTATGTTTGTTTGTTGATTTGTGACTTGCAGTGATGGTTTGATTGGTTTCAGAAAGGATTGGGAATAAATTACTACACTTAGTTCCATTGTTAGAAGCTTAAGTTGTAAGAGTTAACAAATGATTGACTTTTGAGTGGATGACCTCGGAATGATAATTTGATGGTTCCAATAAGTTCATATGTTAATTTTGCTCTAATAGGATAAGTGATTCCTACTTGATTTGGATATTATATCTTGTTTACCCATAGTTTATTACACATTGATTATGGAATTTCGAAGAGAAATTTGGGGGTTTTTATGTTAGATTTTGGAGAGTGAATAATTAAGAGTTGAACTCCGAATCGAGTAGAATTTGGATAAAACTAGTATATTTGGACTCGAATTCGAATGGGTAATCGGGATTTATAATTTTTGTCGGGGTCTGGGATGTGACCCCAGGTTGACGTTTTGGTTGACTTTGCATAATTGAGTAATGATAAAAACTTTATTGTTTGGAATCGGTTCCCATAGCCTTGTTTGACGTTATTGAGATACTTTTGGCTAGAATTAACCTGTTCGGTGGCCGATTTGAGAGGCAAGGGACTTTAGGAATATTCGTTCTCATACATTTGAGGTAAGTATCTTTCCTAGGCCTGGCTTGAGGGTATTGCTTCGTAGGATATGATGCTTTCTATATGTTGGGGTTGACGCATGTGTGAGGTGATGAGTACATATGTGCACACCTTGATTATTCATGATTCAAATATATTCTAGGGTATTATATGCTTTGTTTTGCTGTCATGCTTTCTTTGATGTCATGTGTTCTACACTTGTTGACTATGTGGACTGTTATGCATGCTAAAAATCATATCTGAATTATCTATTTATCTGTTTGAGACTGATAGGGCTATTTTTGATATGTTGCGCTATTTGCCTTAGTTATAATCATATTTCTTTAGTAATGATGTTATATTCGTGTGTTATATATATGTCTCTATGTATTTTTATATGTCATCTCACTTGTTAATGGTGGCTTTTTGTGTGTGACACTAGTTTAAGCTGAGTTGTGGCACGTTGGTATATCCCGTGTGATATTTTGGTAATAGCACTGTGAGATATTGGCATATTGAGACTTGAAGAGATTGATGACTGACCTTGGACCATAGAGATGTTTAATAGTAATAGTGAGATGACGCTTGTTTCAAAGCCCTGTATTAGGTTGAGTGATATTGCTCGATGACTTTTGATGTGATTGGCTCTTGGGCTAGGATCTGCCCCCCTGGTGTCAGGTGATAATCCATATTACTTTGGGCCATATGAGTGCAGTCACATGATATGTTCTTAGTGAGGGGATTATGCAAGGCACCCCTACAATGTTGAGTGTGAGTGTGATAATTCAGGGGCTTTAATCCAGGTACCATGAGCAGGTTGAGAGTACGATTGGGGGGTATTTGTGCTAGGCACTATGTATGTACTGAGATTGTATTTACTTGATGATTATACTCTAGTGTTGTTCATTTGATATGAATACTTGTCATGTACGCTTGAAGTTGTATTTTTCTCTTGTTATTTGGTATTTTTATCTTGCTATTATTCTAATGTTATTGTTGTTGTTGGTTGTTGAAAGTGAGTACTAGACTTTTCCAATCTCGTTACTACTTTCAAACCGAGGTTACGCTTACTACTTACTGAGTACATGGGGTCGATTTTACTCATGTTATACCCTATATTTCATGTGCATATCCAAGTGTTGTTGATCATGGTGGTTGTAATGAGCCGTATCAGGACTTGTTTGCGATTTCGAGGTAGCAATGTTGTTCCATTTGTAGGCTTTGAAGTCCCATCTTTTATATCATGTTATTACTGTTTATTCTTCCAGAAAATATTGTATATTTGGTACATAATTTGTATTTAGTATTCTATAGAGTTCATGCACTCGATGATACCAAATTTTGGGATGGTTATCAGTTGTATCATTATTCTAACTCCAATTATTTATGCTATTCAATTGTTATGACTATATCTTACTATTGTTGAAGTTTATTTTTGCATATTTTATAGTTGGCTTGTCTATTAAGCGATGTTAGGTGATATGACAACTCCAGTGAGATTTTGGGTCGTGACAATGAAAAACTCCAAGAGAAAAAAAAATGAGAAAGAGAGGGTGATGACGTCTAAATCCACTCTGCAAAGAGTAAGCGGACACGATCACATGCAATATAATATACCCAATTATGAGTCGGGATCGAATTCCACAGAGGACAATATGTAGGCGATTAGTCAAGTAAGCGAATTATCGCTTATTATGCTAAGCCAAACACTAATAGGTATTTTTGAGAAAATATTATAAATATTTGAGAAAATATAAACTAACCTAGGAAGCAAGTAAAATGATAAATGATTACATGCATGGATACATTGGGAATTACACTTAAATAGTGATCCAATATATTTTACGATTTTACAAATATGAGCGAGTTTATGTTAATTAGACTCAGATATTAATCCTATATTAGCTTCTTCCAAACACTAAAAAGACTTTCTATTTTACTTATCTCTTAATCAATTAGGAGATTAAGTGCACTTGATGTGTCTACAAGTAGTTCAATCCTATCCCTAGGTAGAATCTATTAAATAAGGGTTAAGCCTCAAGTTCTTGTTAATTAATCGTTCTCACCCCCAAATTACCCTTTCCAAGTTTAATACGAAGTTAATGGGCAAGTCCTAGTGTTAGCTAATCCCTTTGAAAATATTAAAGAACAAGAATAATTAAAGAAATAATTAACTCACTTCATAATTAATAAAAATCATTCAATACATAAGCACAACATGATATTTAATCCAATCTTTAAATATGAATATTTCCATAAACAAGATTCAAGTGTTGGAATAAATACTACATACTTAGATATACAATACAAAGCAAGGAAATGAAGAAATGAACATAAATAAGTGAGAAAATCTCAATAAAAGTCTTTAAATTTTCTAGTCCCAAGTGTGTGTGCAAGAACCCTAGCTCCCAAACTTGTGTTCTTAGTCAAGAAGACCATAAAATATCCAAGGATCTATCAAAGGAAGCCAAAGATACTATCCAAATGAGCTGGGTCGAGTATTAAATAGTTTGCGACCGAAAACTGTGAATTTCCAAAACTACGCAGTTTTTCTGCCAATTTTTTTATTGCGTTCACGGTAATGCCTTTGTGTTCGTGAATGTTTCACTCCTGATGCTTCGCATTAGTGGTCATGCCTTCGTGTTCACAAAGGTTTGACTTCTGAAGCTTTGCGTTCATGATTATGCCTTTGCGTTCCCAAAGGTTTGACTTCTGAAGCTTCGCGTTCACGGTCCTTTGCGTTCTCGACGGGAAATTCACAGGGTAGAATTTTTGTGTACGTTTTAGTTCCATTTCACTTGTTTTTACTCGGTTTCATCCCAATCACTTACAAATAACACTAAACATGTAAAATGGAAGTAAACGACATTAAGTACACTATTTTATCAATCAAACATAGCAAAATCTAAGATCAAAGAAGAGATAAGTTGGTAAAATATTAACTTATCAGAGGGAGAAAGGGGTAAATATACAAGGTAAAAGCGAGAATGAAATGGCTAATATAAAGATTCAATCTTTATATGAAAAATGTGAAAAGGGAGAGACACAGAGGGTGATCTTCCTTGACAACAACTACAAACCTCTAAGGGAAGTTGCTCATTAGCCTACTATCTTTCTCATTATGAATAAAGATTGTTTGAATGCTAATGATATTCTATCTACCTTACCTAGTTCTATTTCTTCTCTTTTTCAAGGTTTTGAAGATTTCTTTTTGGATGAGCTACCAAAGTAGCTTCCACACCTTAGAGGCATTGAGCATCAAATTGATTTTGCGCGCGAATCTAACATCCCAAACCAAGCTGCTTATAGGATCAAGCTACAAAGGAACTTCAAAATCAAGTGGATGAGATTTTAGAGATGGGATGTTTTCGTGAAAGTTTGAGTCCATGTGCGGTACTGATCATACTAGTGCCAAAGACGGATGGGAATTGAAGGATGTGCATTGATTGTAGAGCCACTAACAAGATTACCACAAAGTATCATCATCCTAACCCTTGATGATATTCTTGATGAGTTGAGTGGTTCTCAAATCTTTTCAATAATTGACTTGTGGCTGTCACCAAATAAGAATGAAACCCGGTGATTAATGGAAAACCTCCTTCATTTGGTCTATATGAGTGGATGGTTATGCCATTCGGCCTCTATAGTGCTCCTAGTACTTTCATGCATTTGATGAATCATATCATGAAGCATTTCATAGGCAAGTTTATTGATGTTTACTTTGATGACATTCTAGTATACTCTAAAACACTTGAAGAGCATGTGGAATACCTTAGCCAAATTTTTTATGTTCTTAGTCAATAAAAATTGTTTGGTAATTTGAATAAGTGCAATTTTTGTGTTGATAAAGTTGTGTTTCTTAGATTTGTTGTTAGTGAAAAAGGTTTTGAGATTGATGAATCTAAGGTAAAGGAAATTAAAAATTGGTCTAGGCCTAAGTCCACTAGAGATGTTAGATGTTTTCATGGTGTAGCCAGTTTTTATAGATGATTGTGAAAGGAGTTAGTATTATTGGCGCACCTTTGACCTAGATAGTCAAGAAAGATTAGAGTGTTATTTGGGGACAAGAATAAGAGGAGGCTTTTAATACCTTGAAAGAAGATTTGATTAGTGCTTCACTCTTATAATTTCCAATCTTTGATAAGACCTTTGAGAAAGATCGCGATGCAAGAAAAGTAGGCATTAGATTGATTCTTATGCAAGATGGAAAGCCTTTTAGCCTTTTTTAGTAAAAAACTTAAGGGATCTTATTTGAAGTAATCTAACTTTGACAAGGAATTGTATGCTTTAGTGAGAGCCATGGCGACTTGGAGACACTACCTTTGGCACAAGGAGTTTGTTGTTAAGATCAATCATGATACTTTGTAACACCTTAGAAGCCAATGTAAGTTGGGGACTATACATGCTAAATGGTTAGACTTTCTAGAGCAGTTCCCTTATGTGATTCATTATAAGAAAGGCAAGGATAATGTAGTGGCAGATGCACTTTGTAGGAGATATATTTTATTGAGTACTTTTTCTTGTAAGTGATAGGATTTGAGTGCTTGAAGGATCTTTATACTAGTGATGTTGACATTGGAGAGATATATTCTATGTGTGAGAACCATGACTATTTTAAGAGAGTCCCCAACATAGAGAAAGAAAATCTTGTCAAGGAAGAGCATACGAAAAGAAAGAGGGAGTTACCTCACCTTAGTCGTGAATGCTTAATTTCTTAATTGGAGTTTAAAGAGTTGCTAATCTCTTGAATGTTCTCTTAGCTTAAGGTTACAATTTATTAAATTCATACAGGAAATTAGGTTTCATAAGTCTAGTTGATCTTATTTTTTCAATCAATCGTAGGTCTAAGTCTTCCTTTTTATTCTACGTATTCTACTATATTTGTGTTTTTTATCCTATTACATATCAAGACTTGATACTTACTAAGTACCATATTTTCCATACTGCACCTTTGTATATTTTTATGCAGATCCAGAGGCAGGTACTAGTCATACCTATCCAGCTATCTATGATATTGAATTGGAGACTTCATGGTGAGTTGCCCTATTTGTTCGATGCGCAACACATAGAGTCCCTCTCCCTTGTTTTATCTATTCTCCGTCTATTTACTTATTTCTAGATAGATATTGTTGCTAGTTGAGGCAATTTACTCTTATTAGATGCTCATGATATTGTGCACCGGGTTTTGAACGTATTTGAGATAGTTTTAGTCGCGTTTAGACCTGTCTCGGGTTATGTATTCATGATGATATTTTGAGACTTATTCCCCTATCGTATTTATAACATAACTCTGTTAATGACTTAAAATTTTGGCTTATCTTATTGTTATTAAGTGTTGGCTTTCCTAGAAAGCAGGTTAAGCGCCATCACGACCTTTGTGGGATTTTAGGACGTGACAACTTGTATACAGTCAAAATCCAGGAGCTTGATTTTGAAGTCTTAAATCAAGCAATGGGTCCGAATCCGGGAGAGTCAGAGTGAAGGTCAGATCTGGCTAAGGGGCACATACCACAAGGAAGCTGATCTAAGACCTAGCATAATCTACATCGAGGGTAGCACAATCACGAAGTCAATCAAGAAAGAGCGGGAATTTCTCAAGGACACATGGACCAGAGCATAAATTAAAGGATAAGATTTGTACGAAATGGTACAGGTCCGTACTAGATCGTTATATACCTGTACCAATAGAATTCTTTACTAGAATAAGGAATGTACTATATTGGAGTTTTCTCCTCCTATATAAAGGGGACCCCAATAATCTTGTAAGATATATCACATTATTCACTACAATAGAACATTCTATTCTACTCTTTGCTTAGCGTGCTCAACAATTATTCTTCAACTTTATCGCCTTTACTTTAGTGTTCATACTTTATTGGTCTTAACTGACCTCGAGGTCCCTGGATAACCAGACTCGAGTCCCCTACTGCTCCAACAACATTGATTTGGTTCATCATTTCTTCTTACTTGAGCTTAATATTACTTGTATAATCACTAGTATTAGAATATATCATATATCTTTAAAACCATAAATTATCTTTAATTGTTACTCACATTTTTTGAGGTAACCAGTTTGGAGCCACCGTGATGCTAAAGATAATAGTGATACTTTTCTGATAACACATTTTATTCTTCACACTTTTTCCTGTCAAAGATTTTTTGGTTTCAGGCCAAAATATGTCTAGCACATAAAATGCACTTGCTTATGACAGTGAGGGACTCGGAGAAAATAACAGTATAGGGCTCAGTGTACTACCCATAAATCTTGAGGGAGTGCCAAACGTGGAGCCAGTTGATATCAGTCCCCATAACGCTCTAAATACGGACGCAGGCACAGACCCCGTGAGGAATGCACACAGGGAAGCCCAAGCTGGAGCCCATGAAATGCGAGATCTGGAAGAAGGAGGATTCAACCTCCAGATGATATTCGAGATGCTGCAAGCTCAGCAAGTTGCCATCGCCCAGCTTCAGAGTCAGAACAGAACTATTAACATCACCGAATCAGTAAATGCACAGCATGAACCAGTGCTGGAAAGGCCCGATTAAAGTGGCTCGGGGGCTGACCCCATAATCATGAAAATCCTCGAGGAACTAACTAAAAGGATCGAGTCAGGAGAAAAGAAGATAGAAGACAGTGATAAAAAGGTGGAAACTTACAACTCCCGGATAGACAAGATAGCTGGAGCACCTCCAGGTTTGAAGGATCTAGACGCCAAAAAATTCATACAAAAACCATTCCCCCCAAGTGCCGCTCCGATGCCCATTCCCAAGAAGTTTTGCATGCCCGATATACCAAACTACAGTAGGACAACTGACCCTAATAAAAATATTACTTCATATACTGGTGGAGTCAAAGGAAATGACTTGAATGATGATGAAATCGAGTCAGTGTTATTGAAAAAGTTTGGAGAAATACTATCAAAATGAGCTATGATCTGGTATCACAACATAGCTCCTAACTCTATTGATTCATTTTCTATGTTGGTGGAAGCCTTTGTGAAAGCACATGCCGGGGCCATAAAGGTGGCCATAAGAAAATCGAATGTCTTCAAAATAAAACAGAGGGTCGATGAGATGCTGATGGAGTTCGTGTCCCGGTTACAGATGGAAAGGATGGATTTACCACCGGTCTCCGATGACTGGGAAGTTCAGGCCTTTATGCAAGGTGTGAATGAAAGAAGCTCGATTGCATCTTGACCGCTAAAGTAGAACTTGATTGAATATCTAGCTATGACATGGTCGGATATGCACAATCATTATCAGTCAAAAATTAGGGTCGAGGATGACCACTTGGGAGCCCCTTCGGGCTCAGTGCATCCTCGAAGATTTGTTGCCAAGCCCCCGAGGGACACAGACCGGGGATCAAGGTTCAACAAAGAATGGTATCAACCGTATGTTGAATATAAAAGGAACATTGCAAGATGTAAAATGCCTCGGAATGATTGAAGAGCAGATCGAGGCCAAAGTTCTCGAGGACTCGTGAGGAAATTCGAGTTTTATAAGAACTTAGGACCGATGGATACACCTAGATTATCATAATACAACTTCAGTGTCGACGCCTGGGGTATCGTCTCAGCCATTGGCAAAATTAGAGATGTTAAATGGCCTAAGCATACACAGACCAATCCTTCTCATAGGAACCCCAACTTAATGTGCAAGTATCATGGAACTCACAGGCATAGGACCGAGGATTGCAGGCATCTCAGAGAGGAGGTAGGCCAATTGTTTAACGAGGGGCATCTTTGCGAATTTCTCATCGACCAGACCTAGATTCATTTCTGATAAAGATATGCAAACAGAAAAAATGAACCCGAAGAACCTCAACATTCATTCATATGATCATCGGTGGAGTCGATGTCCCATAGGGGCCAATATTCAAACGTACCAAAGTATCCATCACAAGGGAAAAATGGACTCGAGATTACTTGCTCGAAGACACATTTACCTTCAGTAAGGAAGGCATCGAGGCTTTATCTCAACCTTACAATGGTGCACTAGTAATTTCAATCCTTTTAAATAAAGTTCAAATTAAGCATGTTCTCATAGATCTAGGTAGTTCGGCAAATATAATCAAGTCCAGGTTCATGGAGCATCTCAGGTTGCTCGATCAAATCATACCGACATCTCGGGTCTTGGATGGGTTCACCATGGTAAGTGAAACGACAAAGGGAGAAATCATCCTCCCAGACAATATGGTCGGAGCCATACAAGACACCAAATTTCATGTCATCGAAGGTGACATGAGATACAATGTGTACGCAGCAAAATCAGCAGACTTGATTTATCGCTATCAAGTCATTTCGGAAGAATGCCTCGAGATCCCAAGGACGGGAAGCCACGACCCAGTTCCCGACCTCGGGGCTCGTCGAGGCCCAACTCAAAGAAGATGGAGATCGAATCCAGGACAAAAGGGTAAGCTCCCAAGGCATGTGGATAAGTCTAATAGGGGCCGGCCTATCCAGAGCCTATGCTGAGGCGTCACGTCATGCCATCCCATCTCTATACTTTGTAATTAATGTCTATATACTTGTACCAAGTTCCCCTCCTATATAACAGGGACTTGCACTACCTTGTAAAGGACTGAGGTTGCTCTATTTCTCCACAAATGCAATAATATCTCTCTCTCTCTCTCTCTCTCTTTCTTTTTGTTCTAACTTGTTCGTTCTCATTGGCCCGTGGTCGCCTCTATATCCATCGCTTTCTTACTTGTTCTTCATCATTTACCTTAGTAGTGGCCATAAAGAGCCTTGTGTAATTATATCTTCAACTGTTATCCCATCCCGACTATCCCCGATAGCTCGAGCTCGACCCTGACGTCGACCCCGAGGTCCCTCATCGACCAGAACTATATCCGGACAGCAGGCCCTTCGGTTTGATTATTATCTCATCTTAGCTTGTGTTTAATCTTTAAACTCCATATTATTAGCATCAACGTCTCTAACAACTAGCTCGAGAATAGATCACGTATTTTTAGAATCCCATTTACAAATTTAATTGTTGCTACCATTTTCACGGTAAACAATTTGGCGCCTACCGTGGGGCTAAAAATAATAGTGATTATTTTCTTGCTAGTTTCATTGCACAAACGCACATTATCTTTCACACTTTTTCTTGTCCAAGATCATATGACTTCAGGTCAAAATGTCTTGCTTGGTAAATGGTGTCGAGAACGACAACCTCGAAAATTACGGGGAAAATGGCGTTGCTGTCCCGATTGCCGGAGCACCACTACAAAATCCCGACAACGTGCCCCGACCGATTCTAGTGGATGCGGAACTCACAGGACGCACAACATGTAGATGAAACTTCTCACACAGACAGGAGCGTTCAGCATATCGACCAACAGGAAGCCCAATAAATCCCAGCTCGGGAAACATAGGAAGTTAGCCTTCATGATATTTTTGAAATGTTGTAGGCACAACAGTTGGCTATCGCCCAGCTATAGAGCCATCGGAAGACTCCCAGCACAGCAACGCCGAAAATAGTTCCCTACATCGAATGACTACCTGAAATACCAAGCAACGACGAATTGATAACAGACCCCGCCATAGCGAAGATGCTTGGGGATCTCTCCAAAAGGATCGAGTCAGGTTTGCGGAGGTTCATGCAACAGCTCTCCCCAGGGGAAGTAGTCCCGAAACCCGTTTCATGGAAATCTAGAACACCGGAACACCCTAGGCGTGACAGGACCTGGGATCCCGACGAGCGCACCATCTCTTACACATGCGCGGAGAAAGGCAGCGATCTTCAAGATGATAAGTTCGAGCTCGTCTCGTTGAAGAAGTTTGAAGAAACACTCTCAAAAGAAATCATGATGTGATGCCACAGCCTAGCGCCCAACCTCACATACTAGCTTACGGTACCAGCAGATTCCTCCGCAGAAGCACACGCCGATGCCATAGTAGCAGTAACAGAAGAGCCCGATACATCGGAGGCCAAACAAAGAGAGAATTAAACACCACAAGAAGTCATGCCTCATTCCCCAGAAGGAAGAGTGAGATCGTCCCCGGTCTCAGATGACTGGACAACACAAGCCTTCACCCGAAGTTTAAATTAGGCATGCTCGACGACTCCAGGACTTTTTAAATGACGCTTAGTCAGATACCCAGCCGAGACCTGGCCGTATGCCCATACCCAGCATCGTCTATGAATCAGGGCCATAGACAACTATCCTGGAGCCTCTACGGGCCCGGTATACCCAAGCAGGCTCCAAGCAAAGAAACTAGTGCCAAACAGATGGAGGTACCATCCATGTGCCGTGAAAGGGAGGAACGCCACAAGATGCAACCTACCTCGCAATGGTAGGGAAATATTTCAAGGGCAATATCATCGAGGAACCTTCAGTGGAACCGGATCTAACGAGGCATAGCTTGTAGAGGAGCCCCGCCTAGCGGAGTACGGTTTCAATATTGTTATACCAAGTATCATCATCACTATAAGCAAAACAAGGGACGCTGAGCAACTCAGGCCTATTCAACCAAAACTCTTTCAAAAGAACCACAACCTGATGCGGGAACCGTAGGACGTGTGCAGCCACGGAGTCAAAAGTGACCCCCATCTCGGAAAGATGACAGCCATGTTACTCAAAAAAAATCACCATCGAGTACCATCGAGCGGTCAGGTTTGAGTCCATCCCCAAGGAAGGAAGGCAACCAGGAAGGATGAAGTAAACAAGCCACGACGTATTACCATGACAATGAAGGAGCGGTGACGCCCTCCGAGGACTCATAACTTTGGAAGTGAAAATGTTCACCATCAGGGAAAAACGGGCCCAGGGAAATATTTCGGAGGACACCCTTACAACCAGGGAAAAGGGTGCCGAGACTCCGCCCTTGCGTCACACTGATGCATTGGTAACCCTCTCCCTCATTTGATTTATCTTAAATAAAACATGTGTTCGTGAATTCAGGTTGTTCTGTCACATACAACAAACATGTCGGACCAAAGTCAGCGGAGTGGTCCGAACTAACGGACCAAATCTCTCCCGCATACCTAATCCCTGGTGGATTCCAAATGACAAATCGCCACAAGACCATTATCTTGATATAGCCCGTCTGAGCTCGGGCTGGGATGCCGAGCCCTATACCATCAGAGGAGGCGAAAGCATGGGCGCCTTATTCAGATGACCGTCGGCACACTACCCGAGGACACTGTTGGCCCCATCTCGCCAAAATAATGAAATCCATCGCAAAGGGCAGAACCAAAATATGTCGACAGAGAGTAACACACGACAAGAGGAAATTCTTCACCATATATCGCATTGCCGGCATCAATGCCCCCACACTTGGAAGGATCAAAGGGTAAGCAAACAACATCTTCAGCCAAGCCCGATAAGACAGAGCGGAGGGCTAAACTAGGGCTCATGCCCCAAAAGGATAGGAACATACCAAATCTCAAAACATCACATATACATCCCGCGATGAGGGAGAACTGCTTTACTCCATTGTTATTTTTTCACTAACTTGTATGAAGACAACTGGCTAGGAAATTCGGAGGTTCTAGCTCTACCCGGAGACCCCTAGGCCTTAAAAAAGGTCGCCTCGCTCTTTCCCCTCAAACGAGATCCCACCCCAAAGAGGGCCTTGTCAGCAAGATTATTAGCATAACAATGTACCCCCAGAGGAGGATCCGATAAGGTCCCAGGCCTTCTTCTACAGTCCAACGACGAGCGATGATCAGCTTCTAAGGGCACCGTCCCCTCGGGAGTACTGGGAAATGGCAGATTAAACTCCAATCTGGAATTATGTACTGGATCGAATGGTCTTAGAAGCTGCGCCCGTGTGGGCTGAGCACACAACAATGAAACAATGTATGTCTGCGCCAAGCAATAAAAGGATATCATTTTAGCATCTTATTCTCCAAACAAGAAAATCTCAAATATACCCCTGACAGGGGCCTCTCCACCAAACGCATCCTGAGATACTTGAAGACTTAGCTTCAACAATTCAACACTCGCACAACCCCAGGGTTGGAACTCCGGGCTCATAAAGCCCTTACAAGGCAACTCCGAGCTCATGAAAAGCGGTCTTCATGCTTAAACTAATTCGATGACTCGGGGACGCCCGACCGTCGCTAAATAAAATTCACAGGCCACTACTTCGAATATACTTCGAAAAGAACCAGTTAAAACAAGTTTCCCTCAACCGGCGAAAACGAGCTTCGACCATGTCATCTCCAAATCACAAGGCTTCGACATACTCAGCCTACCAGCTATGAACCTTCCAAGGTGCTCGAAACATCACCAATAATGACTTGAAATCGAGGGGTGTAACGCCCCAAAAAATTTTGCTAAGTAATTTAGGATTTTTGTGGTGCCACGTAGGCTAATTATAATATTTTATGTGCTATTAACATGGTGTGCATCAATTGGATTTGCTAAATAAGTGTAAAAGTCTTATGGTAAGTAATTTGAGGCCCAAGGAAAGGCCTAAGCCTAAGTCAAATTGGAAAACTTCATAATAGGCTAAGATTCCAAATGAGTTCGCACAAGTCCACACTTTGAACGAGCATATCTAAATATGTATAGGGTTTTATGTGATGAACAACTTACCATATGAAATATCTTCGAGTTTAGTTTCTATTTCTTCAAACCGTTCATCATTTGGACATTCCTACACGAAGTTAAGATCAAATTACCAAAAGTATGGAAAAATGTGATCCTGTGTCAAATCTGCGATCGCAAATATGGCCAGTGTTGCCCTGTTTTGGGCACCTATTTCGCGATGTATTCTATGGCCCACATTCTTGTTTTGCGGTCCATTCTGCTATCACGCGATCGCAGACCCGATTTCGAAGGCTTATATTTCCTATTTTTATAACACAACCCCATTTTAATATATAGTCTTTGGGGCTTCATTTGGGGTCATTTTCTACTGATTTTAGAGAGAGTTTAGAGCGCATAGAGAGAGTTAGAGAGAGAAGCAGTCTAGCTTCATAATTACCCACCTCTTGCTCAAGTCTTCAAGAATCAAAGAACCCAATTACATTTTCTTCATCTAAGAGTAGATTGGGATTGCTATAATTTCTGGAACGTCGTAGTAACTTAAGGAAAGCTTAAACAAGGTATGTATGGCTAAAACTCCCTATTCTTAAAAATTGAGCTCCCATAGTGTCCCCACATAGGTTGTATGTCCGGAATTTGATTTATGTAGTATTTGTTATTTCAAAGGATTTGGTGTTGCAAGAATATATGTGAAAGGTGTGTCTCAATGTGTTCAATGTACTATTCTTGGTAATTGGGATATGTGAAGAATGTGAACTATATGCTAAATTGCCCAGATTACAAGTCAAGCTAAATTTTTATTATTATGCCGAATCATGAGAACTCCTCTCTATGCTTACAACTTGAATTGCTCTTGTATATGTCCATTATATTAAATTGCAAGTTTGATGTTGAAAATGAAAGTGACGTGGAATATGAGTTATGAAAGGTGGCCTATTACCAAATATGATGTGATAATTGTGGTCGTAAGTGCTTGTGAATTGATACATGTGAAATAAAGATTGAAATGAGATAATTAACGGAAAAGGGTAACGTCTTGTTGAGACAGCTTAGCCAATCGGGATGTGATCGGATGCCATGTTATACACACATTGTGGTAATGTATTGATAATTGAAATTGGAAAGTGAGAATGAAATAAGGGTAACGTCTTGGTGAGACGGCTTAGCCGATCGGACCGCGATCAGATGCCATGTTATACACACATGGTCGTAATGTATTGATAATTGAAACTGCAAAGTGAGAATGAAATAAGGGTAACATCTTGGTAAGACGGCTTAGCCCATCGGGCTGTGATCGGACTCCGCTCAAGGAAGAGGTGGTAATGTGGATAATGATGCAACGATATGGAATGCCCCAATCTAAAATTTCAGAAATTATGTGAAAACTATGTGAACCTCTTATATTGTTGGTGTGGTGCTTATTTGAAGCTTTGTTGTCCTTATGATTTCTTTTTACTCTTATGGTTGTTCTTTCAAATGAGATTGTGTTTAGTTTTACATACTAGTTCTATTTGATGGCACTAACATCCCTTTTGCCGGGGGCGCTACGTCTTTAAATGGATGTAGGTGTTACCATAGCAGGCAGTGTTGGCCGCAGCTAGTGACGCATCTTCCTTTCAGCTGACTTGGTGAGCCCCACTTCATTTCGGTGTCCTGTTTCATTTGTTTATCATGTACCTTTATATTTTGAGGTGTAGCCAGAGCCTTGTTGCCGGCGTTTCCATATTACATTACTCTTCAGTTGTATTTAGAGGCTCCGTAGATAGGTTGTGGGTGGTCATTGATAATGGGGAATTGAGTTAGAAATCATGATGTTTGGTAAAGATTTATAAAACTTGTAATATTTTGATAATTATGAATTAAGCTGCTAATGGAAATGAAATGGAAGTTGTTAATGATATACTTACAAAGTATGATTATTAAAGTTCATCTCCTATTTATTTATGGATTAGTTTGGGTAGAATGAAACCTAACAGGCTTGCTCAATCGAGTTTACTCGGTTAAGCACCGGTCGCGCTCCTCGATTTTTGGGGCGTGACAAAGTATCAGAGCCTAAGGTTTTAAAGTGTCCTAGGATGTCTCGAAGTCGTGTTTGGTAGAGTCCTTCTTATCGGTGTGTAGTCGACCACATCTATAAGTTGGAGGCTATTTAGACATTTAGGAATTTCACCCTTCATTGATACTCCAGATCGTGCAGTAGAGCTCAAGATAGGGAGCTAATTTCAACTCTATGTCTTAATCTCACGACGAGTAATTCATGATTTTAAAAGCAGTATGGAGCGAATGAACCCACCATTGAATCTGAGGGAGCTTTCCCAAGAGTTTGTTAGAAGAATTTATCGAGCCATGGAGGGATTGGTAGAACTTGTTGCTAAGGGGAGTACCCTTGTTCCTATTAATGTCTCTGCATCACCAGATCATGTAGTATATCAGTATATTACCTACCTATGTTAGGGATGTGGAGTCGAGGGGTATCAATTAAGCTATTGCCCTACCAACCTAAAGTCATTAAGTGAGTCAAATTAAAATTTTTACTCATTGTATATGTGCATCCATATTGAAGAATTCTCATAAACATGGTCTTAACATGGTTTTGAATAACAAAATATTGCATATATCGACTTTTTGAACGAGTTGCATTATTCGTGAATCCACTCTATTCAAAATTCTCTTATTTACATCCTCTTGTGGAATTAAGTTCTATAAATGCGTCCTTGAATGGAGTTATGACTATATGATTAATACTTCCACTTTCTTTCCTAAATTCACAACAGGGGACTACATCCGATGAATTTGTTACAAAATCTTTTTATGGACAACGTCTGCTCATTTGTGCCTATGCATGAATCATTGTAAAGTTTACCTATGTGGTGTCAAGTTCCATGTAAAGCATCCTAGTGTTGCGATCCTTCTCTAGTCACTCTTTTACTCACTTGTGTATATGACTTATATGGTTTGAATAGTCGTCATTCTACTCTCTTGCGAGTATCATCATGGAAGCTTCTCACTGTCTAGTAAAGTAAGAGCATACCTTAACACCTATCACATGAGTGCATGTCAATCAAAATGGTGGTAATGTATTGATAATTGAAACTGGAAAGTGAGAATAAAATAAGGGTAACGTCTTGGTAAGACGGCTTAGCCCATCGGGCTGTGATCGGACTCCGCTCAAGGAAGAGGTGGTAATGTGGATAATGATGCAACGATATGGAATGCCCCAATCTAAAATTTCAGAAATTATGTGAAAACTATGTGAACCTCTTATATTGTTGGTGTGGTGCTTATTTGAAGCTTTGTTGTCCTTATGATTTCTTTTACTCTTGTATGGTTGTTCTTTCTAATGAGATGGTGTTTAGTTATACATATTAGCGCTATTCGATGACACTAATGTCCCTTTTGTCGGGGGCGCTACGTCTTTAAATGGATGTAGGTGTTTCCATAGCAGGTAGTGTTGGTCGTAGCTAGTGATGCATCTTCCTTTCAACTGACTTGGTGAGCCCCACTTCATTTAGGGATCCTGTTTCATCTGTTTATCATGTACCTTTGTATTTTGAGGTGTAGCCGGAGCCTTGTTGCCGGCATTTTCATATTACATTAATGTTCAGTTGTATTTAGAGGCTCCGTAGATAGGTTGTGGGTGGTGTTTGATAATGGGGAATTGAGTTAGAAATCTTGATGTTTGGCAAAGATTTATAAAACTTGTAATATTTTGATAATTATGAATTAAGATTCTAATGGAAATGAAATGGAAGTTGTTAATGAAATACTTACAATGTATAATTAATGGAGTCCATCTCCTATTTATTCATGGATTAATTTGGGTAAAATGAAACCTAATAGGCTTGCTCAGTCGGGTTTACTCGGTTGAGCGCCGGTCGCGCTCTTTGGTTTTTGGGGCGTGACAACGGGTCAGGAAAAAATCTTTCAAAAGACCTTAACGAGCGAAAAACAAAGCCTACAAAAAGCCCACGGGCAAAAACAACGTAAGAGCCATTGTTGCCAGCTAAGCAAGCCTTCGGGCCACATATTAAAAGGTCTCTACGACCAAATAGCGTTATAGCGATTGTCGCCTGCTAAAAAATTGACAACTTAAGGATTAAAATGAGCTCGAATCGTAACCCGATTCGGAGACCGAATCCAAAATAGTTAACTATGCAAGCCTCTGGGCCACATATTAAAAGGCCTCTACGACCAAATAATGTAAGAGCTATCGTCGCCAGCTAAACAATTGAAAACTTGAGGATTAAAATGAGCTCGAATCGTAACACGATTCGGAGACTAGACCCAAAACAGTTATCTATGCAAGCCTCTAGGCCACAAATGGAAAGGTCTTGACGACCAAAACATATTAAAAGGCACTATCGCCGGTCTGAAAATACTTAAGGGTCAATTAAAGCTCGAATCGCAATGCGACTTGGATACTGGACCCAAAATGGCTAAACTACAACATGCCTAATGGTACGACATAAAATGCCACTATCGCCAGCTGAGTGAGCACCTAGGCTACCAATCTGTAAGGTCACTTCAGCCCGAAGCACAAAAGGCCATCGCCGACCGCCCATGCAGGTAGGAAAGAACTCGAGGGTCAATTAAAGCTCGAGTCACAACGTGACTCGGAGACTGGACCCAAATTAGTCTAAACAGCAAATGCCCAAAGACAAGAAATGGGAACAACTACTACCTACCCGCACATGCATAGATGATTTAAGGGCAAGAAGGCTCCAGTCGAAGCCCAACTCGGAGATTAAGCCTAAACAGCTAGGCAAAGCACGGAGGCCCCAACGCCTGCTCATGTTAAGGATTGCACTTAAGAGCCCCCGGGCCTGTTTGATCAGTTCCGCACCTATGAGGATACCGCCAAACATCGAAACTAGCCTGCCTAGTCAAAAGCAATAACAGAAAAGAGATGTAGAAGAAATAAAGCTTCAAGTTTCCTCTTATATTACATATGCAAAAAAAGGCGTACTCTCTATCTATAGACATGCCCTATCGAGGTCGCTCTCCGCCTCTTCGGCAAGAATTGACCGCACGTCATGCTCATCCGCCCTTGCTCGAGGTAATTCCTCTGACACACCAATCTCCTTGAGTACTTATCATTGGGATATGCAATGAACATATTCCTCGATCCTCTTCTCCCGATCGAGGGCTCGCTTTAGCTCGGCTTGAGCGTCCGCAACATCTTTCATACGAATTTCCATCTCCTGATCAGCCTTTGTTCGGCTTAGCGCCACTTCATCCGGGCATCAATTATCTCCGCCCTGATCTTCCAGAGATCAAATTCAAGTTTCCCGATCATATCCGCGTGAACTTTTGCATTATCACGAGCCAAGTGAAGTTGGGCTTCAAAGGCGGGGACATTGGCCGAGGTGCCTGCCTACTCTAAATCTTGAGCTTGCACCTGAGCCCTTAGCTCACCACAGGCAGTTCTGACGCGGTTGACGTTGCCCTTGAGATACTCCAAGGCCTCCGTCCTTTTTTGCAGCTAATATAACAAAAAAGGGGGTTAACCTTAAGGTTCGAGGGGTCAAAGCACAAGTCGCAGGAAGTTACTTGCTCCATCAAATAGCTCTCGTAATTCAAGCTCCGGTACGCCTTATATCACCAATGCTGCAACTCAACCTCCTTCTCCTCGCTAAGGAGCCTAAGGGACTCGCCCTCGTCCATAATTTTCTGAAGCCTAGCCCCTTGACGGAGCAGCTCAGACATAAGCCTATCACAGGCCTGCACAAGGAAAGTTCAATAGAGGAAGGAGGACACGGGATACTGGGAAGTTGCTCCTAAACTCACCACAAAGTGAAGCCGACGGAATTCCTCGAAGTCGGAACACACTCTTGTTGATCCTTCCTCTTCGGCCATAGGAGAACCAACCTCGGACATAGCATATTCACTCAAAGGATCCACCGGCCAGGAATCAGGTACTCCGGGAGCAGCAGACTCGGACGATGCCCTCTTCTGGGAAACACGGGCTCAAAAAAGCACCACTAAATGCTCCATCACACCTCGGGTGCAGATCCCTCTTATTGCAATCATCCCTCGGCTCGGAGGCCGACGACTCCTTCCCTTCTTTGGAAGAGCACAACCTCATCCCAAGAACCGCCCGATATCTGCAAGAGGTGAATCCAGTACAAATGAAAGGGAAAATGTTACCTCAAATATATAAAGGCCAAGGCAAAGGCGGCATGCGCACATACTTTGGTATTTCGCTCCCCATCTGGCATGGAATACGGCTCGCCACCGACGCTCATCGCAGGATGATTGGGTCACCAGCCTCCGGACCCAGCCGGGGAGGTCAAGGACTTCACCCGGCATCTATGAAGTTGCTTCAACAAGGGTCACTCAACTGATTTTCGCTATAGGCAAAATCTGACGAAGCATCAGACGCTCCACTCACATGCATAATTCCACCCTTCGGGAAATGGCAAAAGCTCCACGGGGATAATGTCGACCTTTCAGACCTGGATAAACCAGACGACCCACTCTCGATCCCCATCCTCTTCATCGTCAACTACAAAAGGCGTGGATGAATGGCACCTCAGGGTTAGTAGGCCCTGGTGATTAAAGGGCTGGTATAGCCTGAAAAGATGGTTAAGCGTGAATTCAAGCCAGCCTTCTCCGCAAAGAACCTCATCATCAGCACCACCTGCCAAAACGATAGATGTATCTGCGCCAAAGTAACTCGATACTTCAAGCAAAAATCAAGCACAACCTTATCAAGGGGACCAAACGCGAAAGGATATAGATATACGCTCAAGAATCCATCAGTAGAGTCCGTAATACTCTAATCCGAGGGAAGCACCTGCAGCACTATCCCCTAGCTCCATCCACAGTATTTTCTCACCATCTCCAGATGTTCCCCTCTTATCAAAGACACTGTCTTCAGAGAAAACTCCCCGCTCCCTACCGGAAAGGCCCCGAGGTAGTTTCCATGACTATGGTAAGACCAACAGATCAAAGCAAGGGCGTGCACCAACACTTTTTGCGCCTGAAGTCTACACCTAAAGTAGAGTAATGGAAGGATGTACATGTGATAAAGCTCGAGAGCCCGATCTGCCCTCAAAGATCCATCTCTGATATCAGCGTTCTTGAGTGTCGCCGCCTCGATGGTGATTCCATCGACCGAAGCCAAAGGTTAAAGATTTAGTGGGCCCCAACCTCAACGGTCGGTAGTGCCACTTTATCCCTTGGGAAAGAAAAAACACTAGGGATGAAGTGCCACACCAGGCCTGGGTAGGAGAGTGAGCAGCGGTGCATGATCCGAACGATTGTCTACATGAGGGGGAAACCGACCCCCCATCCGCCATCACCTCGGGCCAACAATAGCATTAAAGGCCAGCATATCGATAACCATAGCAGTAGCGGGACAACATGGTTATACTCAATGAAGGGAGGCCCCAGCGGAAGGCCACAACACAGTCTAAGAAAGCTCCGCCAAACGGCCTTGAGGCCATGAGCCACAAGCATAATGTTCAAAGATAGAAGAAGATGGTAAGAGGGAATAGGCAGGAAGGCTAACATAGGCACTGGGGTAGGAAAGACAACACCAAAACACCCCCATTTATAGGGGCTTACGACATGGTCGTTGAGGCTTCGAAAGATTGACCGACGAATGTAGTGAATGCTTCCTTGCAAAACTAAACCGACGACGGTACCTTCATCTTGGATAGCGGGAATCAGTAGGGCATTGAATGGAGTCAAAAATGCATAAGCCCATGGACGCCCTAGCTGTCACAAAGCTCGCTCTAGGAGTCGCATCATCGGAATAACGTCGTTGTAAGGAGCTCGAGGAGTCAAGTATCATTTCCTATCACTTCATTATGGGAAATGCGGAGACTATTTGTATGCGGCAAAATCAGAGGACTTGATTTCTCGTTGTCAAGTCATTTCGGAAGAACGCCTCGAGTTCCCGAGGACGGGAAGCCACGACCGATTTCCCGACCTTGGAGCTCGTTGAGGCCCGACTCAGAGAAGACAGAGATCGAAGCCAGGACAAAAGCGGAAGCTCCCAAGGCATGCGGCTAAGTCTAATAGGGTCAGCCTATCCAGAGCCTATGCTGAGGCATCACATCATGCCATCCCATCTCCATACGTTGTAATTAATGCCCATGTACTTGTAGCCGAGTTCCCCTCCTTTATAAAGGGGACTCGCACTACCTTGTATAGGACTGACGTTGCTCCATTCTCCACAAGTGCAATAATATCTCTCTCTCTCTTTTTTTTGTTTTTAACTTGTTCGTTCTCACTGGCCCGAGGTCGCCTCGATATCTATTGCTTTCTTACTTGTTCTTCATCATTTACCTTAGTTGTGGACATAAAGAGCCTTGTTTAATTATATCTTCAAATGTTATCCCATCCCCCACTATCCCCGAGAGCTCGAGCTTGACCCTGATATCAACCCTGATGTCCTTCATCGACCAGACTTATATCTGGGCGGCAGGCCCTTTGGTTCGATTATTATCTCGTTTTAGCTTGTATTTAATCTTTAAACTCCATATTATTAGCATCAACTACTCTAACAACTAGCTCGGGAATAGATCACATATTTTTAGAATCCTATTTATAAATTTAATTGTTGTTACCATTTTCACGGTAAACACAATGCTTTGCTTGGAAGGCGTAGATCCATAGCATGAGGGCGATGCCATTGACCCTTCATCAAATGATGAAGTTCGCAACGAAGGATGGCATGAAAATAGTATATGGAGAGCAGCATGCAGCTAAGGAGATGTTTTCAGTGCACAATTCGAAACGGGTATAGGCGCCATCCACATCGAAAAATTCGGAGGACGAATAGGTTGCCAAATAGAAATCACAACCTGTGCCCTTGACTGAGGCCGAGGGAAAAATGTCCGATGAACAGGTGGCTGAGGACGAAGAAGAAGATTTCCTCACCCCTTGAACCTTCGTTGCCCCCGAGGAATCAAATGCGATGAAATCCACAATTGAAGAACTCGAACAAATCATATTAATTTAGCATCTGTCACGACCCAAAACGATAGGCCGCGACGGGCACCCGGTACCTTACTTAACCGAGTACCAAAGTAACATATATTTCTTATTACATCATCATATACACATGACATACGGGCCTAATAGTCCAACATAATCCTTTATAAATTCAAAACATAGGCCGACCAGGCCGTACATTCTTTTATATACACGACATATGTCTACAATCCTCTAAGAATACATAAAAGTCATAAAGGTCAGGATAAAGTCCTTCCTTACAAAACAATACGCGTCTAAATCATACTAACCAAACGAGCAACTCCGAAGAAAATGGAGCGCACCAACATCTTCCGCTGAGCTGATAGCCTACTTGGAGGGCTCTCGTCCTGTTTATCGGGATCTGCGGGCATGAAATGCAGCATCCCCGGGAAAAAGGGACGTCAATACGAATAATGTACCGAGTATGTAAGGCACATAAATAAATACATAAGATACATGGAAAACAGATAGAGTACATAACTCAACCTGTAAGTCTAAATAACTTTGTAAATCATAAATTACTTTTAGCGTCATGTGTATGCGTATGAATGTCATGTCGTGCATAGGTACATGTTTCATAACAAAATTAGCCTCCGAGGGCATCCCATCATATCATATCGGCCACTGTGGGCAAAATCATCATCGTATACCAGCTGATCAGGTGGTGGTGCATATATAACGCTATAACCTTTTCCCATATCCCATATATATATATATATATATATATATATATATATATATATATATATATATATATATATATATACATATATATACATATATACGCGTATATAACGCCATCTGGTCATGGGTCAATGTACATGTATAAATGCATGAAATGCATAAGAAATACGTTAATAAGATTTTCTCGGAATGCCATAAAACTCAATATGCCTTTTAGATAAACTTTATCAAATACGTGTTTTTCTAAGACTCATGAACATATGATATAATAATAATTCACATGGGGAATCAAGAATATAGACAATCCTAGTATTTCAATGAATAGAGTGATTTATGAAAATTGTGCATTTGCTCGTGATGTATAGATCATGCCGAAAGAAAGAAGGGATAACCTTAACATACCTAGAGTAGAAAAAATCCATATAATATTCTCGGATGATGATTCTTACGAGCGAGTTATCAACCTCTATTGACAATTCCAGCAAGTTAGCAATGTTGCTACCTTTCATCATCTTTTGGCCACTATTCTGGCCATTGTTCCAGCGACAACTTCATCCAAGGTATCACTCATATAAGCACTAAAATTCAAACATCGAACCAAGCTGATCCGCCATCTTGCCATTTCAAGTAAAGACTTGACCAAGCTTGAGCATTACAAAATCCAGCTTCAATTATCATTCCAAAGACATGAAAGATACTAGCCACGCAAGTGCCATCCGAAGTCGTCATGTCAATAGAGAGCAGATGGACAACAGGACCTTAGATATGGTCAATGCTAGACTCCACTATTCTTTTAGAATATCCAGACAAAATGCTTCCATTGCTATTGATGTTTGACCATTTAATATCATTTGGTCTTACATACGTTGGTTTTCCTATCTTGTGGTTGAAAATGTTATTAGAAAGTAATGTTTGAAGTGTCAATGTTATTAATTAGGTGCCACCTAATCTAAAAAATACTAAGAGTCATTCTTTTAGTATATGGCTTGCTGCCATGTACTTTTTGGGTAATCTTATCTTATGATTTTATTACTCCGTAATTAATTAGGTAATGTCCCGTTACCCAGTAATTAAACAATTACCCACATATTTAGGAATTATCTCAAACTACTTAAAATACTACTCACTTTTAACACTCCTTATACATCTTACTATCATGGCCATATGGTACCTTGTATGACACTAGTCCATAAATACCGGATATTATAGCTTAGACCATATTTTGTCCCAAAAAGCCAAATTTTGACGAAATACATTTTTTTCGATTTGCTTACCCTCTCACCTTCATGAATTTACTCATTACTTATTTGAAATAGTATAATACTTATAATCTCATTCCCAATTACGTCGATTAACTTACGACGAAACTTTATCGTACGAAAATGCGGGATGTAACATCATTCCCCCCTTTGGAATATTCGTCCTCGAATGTTGACTTATGTACTTATCATTCTCATAATCTTAGCTCTTGCGAATACTCTAATATTCTTCTTTCCATTCAGAAAATTACACTTTTAACGCTTTTTTATTACTGCTCATCTTAAGAATGATGGTCTAATCTCATCTCGTACTTTGTATCCTTTATTCATCCATTGTCGATTCATCTCAATGAAGCAATTTTTCAGATCCACTTAGGGGCGATATTGTACTTCAATAATCGTATTTCATAGCATACCAATGTGATTTACTTTACGTGGGTATTTTAATATCGTACAAACCATGAAATCCTCTTCAAATCATTATTCACTTGAAGATCTAAACGTCATCTTTTATCCATCACAATTACACTCTTATTGTACTATTAGGGCAACATTCCATCTTTTCTAAATGATACTAGTCTTAGACTCATTTGAGTTCATTCAGGCTATACTGATCTTTTTATAACTTTAGAGAAACCATTAGCTCTTCTTGTTTTGATGGGCTTAATCCCAAGGACTTATCCATTTATACTACTTGCAACCTTTCTTCAACTTGCTTACACCATAGATTTCCTTATGTCATTTTGTGACATCAAGCGAGATATGACATCGTCTCTAACTCTTCTTTACTGTCTTAATTAGCCTCTTCGATACCTAGAAACCATAGGCTATGAGATATGCCACTGACTATGCAGCTATCATTCATGGATATTGAATCCCTTTACTTCTAGCCTTCTATCCGAAGTATGGACTATTCACATTTTTTGCCTTGAGTATCTCATACGTTGTTCACTTTTTACCTTACTTAAGATCTCGTATCATATCTTCTATCTATTTCATAACCTTCCTTCCACCTATGTGTAATTCATGTCCATTACTAGAAGCTTTATTATAACACTCGCACCTCTGGTACATACACAAGCCGGTGGGAGCTTCGTACTGACTTCCTATGAGGCTGGTACTTTTTCTAACTGGCTTCCTTGTCGAGCCATTATAGATTATGGTCATTGTGATTTCTCTTGAACATATGATATTAAGAGTGATTCTGTCATGTTCTCAATCACAACTTCTATAATTTTTCTACGTCTGATAATCAGACTTCTGATTTACTTGGGTGATGTAATTCTTTAGCTTCCTCTTCCTTCCGATCAGCCTTCATGTAGGCTTAAGCTATCTTCCGATCTGTGGCTCATGGTATCAGTTATTACCTTGGCCTTTCATGGGCATTATGGAATATCCATCCATGATATAATCTTTCATGGAATATCTATTGGTACAAGCTTCTAATAATTCAATCATGTGTCTATGCCTTGGGCTCAATTCTTCTTTTTAACTTATATCAGAGTCTTCTATGGCTGTATGATTGTCAACAAATATAATTCTTCAAAATCTTGAGTGTATCGATAACGTAATAACTCTGGATCATTGATCGAATAATTCCTTTCGTTCCATATCATCTTTCTTTAAACGTGTGCAATTACTTTTCCTGGTCTTTCTGTCCCTTGTTACGTGCATACTTAAATCATCCTAGTTCCTACACATGCCAGAATTTTTTGTGCAACTCATATATTCTCGATTATTACCTTCGATCTTTCTCCCCGTTCATTAGCCACGATAGGTGGCACTTTCATTTGGAGGGCATACAACTTTTGTTGTGAGACTATTTTTACATGACCATTTCTTCATTAGGTCATTGTGCTTAGGTTGAAGCGTTATTCCTCATTTCCCCAGCTAGTCTTTCACTGTAGTGCTTAGGGAGGATCCTTTGACTCTTGTAAAGATGCGAGCTTATTATATCATATACTCGACGGACCTTCTGCTATCCTTCCCTGCATATACTTATCCGTAGTTACTTATCTCTATGCCCTTGTGCTTGTGGGGTTGATTCTGGACTGATATTTTGACCGTCTTCCAAGTGGCACTCTTTTTTTATTTCCTTCACACTCATATAGTACCTTTTTAACTTCTCCAACTCCTATAAGAATATATCTCAAGTATTAGAATGTCATAACTGCGGGGCTGCATTCTCCATGCTGGGGTTTACTACATTTGTCTTGCATAATCTGCTGATTTGTCTATAACTTCTTGTCTAGTCATGACTAGGCTCTTCCTGAATCAACTACTAACTACTCGTTGACCCATTCTCATGTAAATATTCTGCGAAGTAATTCTTGGGTTATTTCCTTTGTGTTAACTTATGTCTCGCACTGACTCCTTTTCTATCAAAAACATCCCGGGCAGGAACCCTTACTTCCTTTTCTTGGTGTCGTGCTTACATAATGTTCTGGGATAATAGCATATTTGTAACATTTGAATAAGTACAATCTCATCCATTTATCATTCTTATCGCATTCTACCTTTATCATTCCATAGTTACTAGATCCACTTAATTCTGACTTAATACCACACCATTCCATATTCTCCCCTTTAGGGGTGTACTAAGAGTTGGAGCTACGACGACCTGCCTAGACGTTTTACCTTTTTATTTTTGGCGTCCTCTTACATCATCGATGACCCTTACTCGCCTTGCGGTAATCCTTATGTACGAAGGATAACAAAATTTCCTCACTAATTTCTATTATTATGGGGTCAAACTTTTCCTTCTGGTAGTCCTGTTAGTGTCACGAACTTATTTCTCAAAGTGACGATATGACTTTATGGCCTATACTCTTTTATTGTCTCAGGGCTTGTCACCTCTTGTATTTCCCTTCACTTCACTATAAACTCTGTAATATTCTCATTTTTTTTCTTTTTATCTACCGTTGACATTCATGTATCACATCTTACTCATAATGCTTTATTAACTCTTTTCTTATTTTTTTGCTAACATTTCTGTCAATCACTTTATTCTTAAAACTCGAACAAGACATTCTTTTGCCTTTAGCTTCCCTTTGCTCCCTCCATTGGCTCTTCAAGTTACTTAATGTTCTCGCTTTACTAGGGACACGAGCCACACTAAGGTAATATGTATCCCTTCAAGGCTTATAGTGCATGTCTTTGTATTACACATATCTGGCTACACTATTTTATAGTGTACCATATGGGTGTCTCACAAGGAGATCTATTAGCACATTTGCAATATTTTCGGAAATGTCAACTGACACAAACAATTCAACCATCCTATCTTCTTATACTACTTCTATTAACCCCCATAGGGCATATCTGGAATGGGTGCGACCAATTGTATATACCTCTGTTACTATTGAATATAACTCAAAAAGCTTATGTTCCTCTGTCTCAATTTTAACTATTGTTAACCTTCATTAACTGGGCGCCTCATACCCTCTTCATCTTGCTTCTTTTACTTGCTGAAACTTGTCTCTACCTTTCGATTCTCTTGTTCCTTTTTACCATAAGAGTGGATAGGCATTCTTGCCTTTGGAATCTTTATCAAGAAACTTACACATCTTAGTATACATATGATTTGCCGAATACCTCATATTTATTCATCATAAACATGATGCAAAAATAGAATTCCTCTGACTCAACTCTTCCAAAACAATCTCTCTTTCCAACATTCTTTCCAAATATAGGTATCGTCTTATTACGAATAGGATTTAGGAATTTGAATTCCTATGACTGAGCTCTACCACACGATCTAGAGTAAGAAGAAAGAGTGACAATCTTAAATGTCCTGTAGCTTCCTGCTTATAAGTGTGGTGCACGACACACCCACAAAGAAGACTCTACTAGACACGGCTTGTAGACTCCCTAGGACAGAACTACTCTGATACCACTTTTGTCACGACCCAAACCGATGGGCCGTGACGGGCACTCGGTACCTTACTCAACCAAGTACCAACGTAACGCATCTATCTTATTACATCATTAGATACATATGGCATACAAGCCTAATAGGCCAATGTGATCCTTTATAAACTCAAAACATAAGCCGACCAGGCCGTACAATCTTTTATATACACGACATATGTCTACAAGCCTCTAAGAGTACATAAATATCATAAAGGTTGGGACAAAGTCCTGCCTTACCAAACAATACACGTCTAAATCATACTAACCAAACGAGCAACTCTGAAGCAAATGGTGCGCACCAACATCTTCCGCTGAGCTGATAGCCTACTTGGAGAGCTCTTGGCCTGTCTACGGGACCTGCGAGCATAAAATGGAGCATCCCCAGGCAAAAGGGACGTCAGTACCAAGTAATGTACCGAGTATGTAAGGCACATAAATAAATACATAAGAGACATGGAAGACATATAGAGTACATGACTCAACTTGTAAGTTTGAATAACTTTGTAAATCATAAATTACTTTTAGCGTCATGCATATGCGTATGAATGTCATGTCATGCATAGGTTCATGTTTCATAATATCATCAGCCTCTGAGGGCATCCCATCATATCATATTGGCCACTTTGGGCAAAATCATCATCGTATACCAGCTGATCAGGTGGTGGTGCATATATAACGCCGTAACCTTTTCCATATCCCATATACATATATATACGCATATATATATATACGCGTATATAATGACATCTGGTCATGGGTTAGTGTAAATGAATGCAATGCAAGAAATGCATATGAAATACGTTAATAAGATTTTCTCGAAATGCCACAAAACTCAATATGCCTTTCGGATAAACTTTATCAAATACATATTTTTCTAACACTCATGAACATATGATTTAATAATAATTCATATGGGGAATCAATAATATAGACACCCCTAGTATTTCTATGAATAGAGTAATTTATGGAAATTGTGCATTTGTTCGTGACGTATAGATCATGCCAAAAAAAAGAAGGGATAACATTAGCATACCTGGAGTAGAAAAAATCCATATAATATTCTCGGATGATGATTCTTACAAGCGAGTTATCAGCCTCTATTGACAATTCCAGCATGTCAGCAACGCTGCTACCTTTCATCATCTTTTGGCCACTATTCTGGCCATTATTCCAGCAGCAACTTCATCCAAGGTATCACTCATATAAGCACTAAAATTCAAACATCGAACCAAGCTGATCAGCCAACTTTCCATTTCAAGTAAAGACTTGTCCAAGATTGAGAATTACAAAATCCAACTTCAATTATCATTCCAAAGACATGAAACATACTAGCCACGCAAGTACCATCTTAAGTCGTCATGTCAATAGAGAGCAGATGGACAACAGGACCTTAGATATGGTCAATGCTGGACTCCGTTGTTCTTTAAGAATATCCAGACAAAATGCTTCCATTGCTATTGATGTTTGACCATTTAATATCATTTGGTCTTACATACGTTGGTTTTCACTATCTTGTGGTTGAAAATGTTATTAGAAAGTAATGTTTGAAGTGTCAATGTTATTGATTAGGTGCCACCTAATCTAAAAAATACTAAGAGTCATTCTTTTAGTATATGGCTTGCTGCCACATATTTAGGAATTATCTCAAACTACTTAAAATACTACTCAGTTTTAACACACTTTATACACCTTACTATCATGGCCATGTGTTACCTTGTATGACACTAGTCCATAAATACCGGGTATTATAGCTCAGACCGTATTTTGTCCCAAAAAGCCAAATTTCGACGAAATACATTTTCTTCGATTTGCTTACCCTCTCACCTTCATGAATTTACTCATTACTTGTTTGAAATAGTATAATACTTATAATCTCATTCCCATACTTACGTCGATTAACTTACGACGAAACTTTATCATACGAAAATGCGGGATGTAACATCATCTTCCAGAACAAAAGGTATACCTAGGGATGGGGTTAACCCCCGAACACAGGAATAAACTCATTCAGTTTCTCATCAATAATATTGATTGCTTCACTTGGTCCCATTTAGATATGATAGGGATCCCACTGAAGATAACTACCCATTGACTAAGTGTCGATCCTAGATTTAAACCGGTGAAGCAAAAGAGGAGACCTCAGTCCGAGGTAAAGCACACATTTATCAAAAAGGAGGTAACCAAACTTCCCAAAATAGGATCCATCGGGGAAGTAAAATATCCTGAACGGCTAGCTAACGTAGTGGTAGTCCCTAAAAAGGGGAATAAACTTAGAATGTGTGTAGATTACAAGATTTGAACAAAGCATGCCCTAAAGATTCTTTCCCATTGCCCAACATCAATTGTTTGATTGATGCTATGGATGGCCACGAGATCCTTACCTTTCTCGATGCCTACTCCCGGTACAACCAAATTCAAATGAACCTGGAGGACCGGGAGAAAACTTCATTCATCACCAAGTATGGAACGTATTGTTATAACGTAATGCCTTTTGGGATAAAAAATGTAGGAGCCACATATCAACGTTTAGTTAATAAGATGTTCGAACATCAAATAGGCAAATCCATGGAAGTTTATATTTATGATATGCTAGTTAAGTCCCTGCGCGCAGAGGACCATTTGACCCATTTGCAGGTGACATTCGACATCTTTAGAAAGTACAACATGAAGCTCAACCCCGAGAAATGCGCTTTTGGAGTCGGCTCGGGCAAGTTCTTGGGATTCATGGTATCGAACAGAGGCATAAAGATCAACCCTGATAAAATCAAAGCCATTGAGGAAATCATTGTGGTGAACAATGTGAAATTCGTGCAACTGCTGACCGGACAGATAGCCGCCCTAGGTCAATTTATCTGATGGTCATCAAATCGGAGCCATCATTTCTTCTGCCTTCTCAAAAAGTAGAACAACTTCGTATAGACCCCGGAGTGCAAATGAGCCCTGGAAGAATTAAAACGGTATCTCTCGAGCCCACCATTGCTTAATACTCCAAAGGAGGATGAAACACTCTACTTGTATCTGTCTATGTTCGAGGTAGCAGTAAGTGGCGTGTTGGTTCGAGAAGAGTAAGGTACACAATTTCCTATCTATAATGTTAGTCGGACCCTAGGAGATGCTAAAACTAGGTACCCACATTTGGAAAACTTAGTTCTTGCATTAATAAACACATCTAGGAAATTAAAACAATATTTTCAATGCCATTCTATATGTGTACTGACTACATATCAGCTTCGAAATATCTTGCATAAGCCCGAATTATCGGGCAGGTTGGTCAAGTGGGCCATCAAAATTGGAGGATATGAAATCGAATATCAGCCTCAAACGGCTATCAAGTCTCAAATGTTGGCAGACTTCGTGGCCGACTTCGCGCCTGCCCTCGTACCCGAAGTATAAAAGGAACTCTTGCTAAACACGGGTATATTGGTGGGGGTTTGGACACTCTTCACAGACGGTGCCTTGAATGTGAAAGTGGCTGGGCTCGGCATCGTTTTGAAACCACCCACGGGCAGTGTTATTAAACCATCTATCGAAACTTCTAAATTAACTAACAATGAGGTCGAGCATGAAGCCATGATTGTAGGTCCTGAACTAGCCAAGGGCCTTGGAGCAGAGGTCATCGAGGCAAAAGTCTTTTGGTGGTAAATCATGTAAACGGAAGCTTCGAGGTTCAAGACGATCGAATTTACAAGTACTTGGACAAACTTCAAATGACATTGCACCGCTTCAAGGAATGGACACTGAACTATGTGCCTCGAGAACAGAATAGCAAGGTCGATGCACTAGCAAACTTGGGATCATCAGTCGAAGAAGACGATATCATCTCAAGGGTTGTCATCCAGCTATCGAAGTCAGTGATCGAAGAAGGCCATGTGGATATTAACTCAACAATCTTAACGTGCGATTGGAGGAATGAGTAAATCAATTACTTAAAGCATGGGAAGCTCCCCGCGGGCCCAAAGGAGTCAAGAACACTCCGAGCCAAAGCAACCAAATTCTCGCTTGATGAAAATAGAATGTTGTACAGAAGAACATTCAATGGACCACTAGCAGTGTGTTTGGGACCCGGGGACATAGACTATGTACTACAGGAAATCCACGGAGGCTCCTGTTGGAACAATTCTGGTGCAGACTCTCTCGTTCGCAATGTGATCAAAGCAGGATATTATTGGGATAGCATGGAAAAGGATACCAAGGATTTCGTTTAGAAGTGTGATAAATGCTAGAGATTTGCACCAATAATCCATCAACCCAGTGAATAACTCCACTTGGTTCTATCCCCATGGCCATTCATGAAATGGGGGATGGACATCATCAGCGCCCTACCAACGACATCAGGTAAAGCTAGATTTATTTTGTTAATGACTGACTACTTCTAAAAATGGGTTGAGGCCCAGGCCTTTGAGAAAGTAATATAAAAATAGGTCATCAATATCATATGAGATCACATCATATGTCGATTCAGGATACCCGCTAAAATAACATGTGAGAATGGGAAACAGTTCATTGGCAGCAAAGTGACAAAATTCCTCGATGACCATAAAATCAAAAGGATCCTATCAGCACCTTACCACCCAAGTGCTAATGGTCAGGCCGAGTCCATGAACAAAACAATAATTCGAAACATGAAGAAAAGTTAGATGATACAAAGGGGAAATTGAGACAAGTGTTGCCCCAGGTACTATGGGCATATCAGACGACATCGAAGTCAAGCATGGGGGAGATCTCGTTTTTTTTGGTGTATGGGTCCAAAGCTTTGATTGCACTCAAAGTTGGGGACCCTAGAGCTAGGATTCAGCATGCCACCGAAGACTCAAATCATGAAGCAATGAACGCTTCTCTTGAGCTAATAGATGAAAAACGTGAGGCCGCATTAATTCGAATAGCCACACAAAAACAAAGGATCGAAAGGTATTACAACAGAAGGACGAACCTTTGATATTTCAGAGTCGGGGACGTAGTCCTAGAGAAAGTCACTCTTAACACTCAAGACCCATACGAAGGGAAGATAGGTCCCAATTGCGAAGAACCGTACCGTGTCCTCGGAGTCATAGGGAAAGGATCCTACAAACTTAGCACAATTAAAGGCGAGAAACTACCAAATAATTGGAATATATCAATGCTTAAGTGATATTACTGCTGAGCTCGAAGACCTTGGGTTTGAAAGCATGTGTTGCACTCTTTTTCCCTTAGATCGTGTTTTATCCCAAATGGGTTTTATCTGTATGGATTTTAATGAGGCAACACCTATATTCTACCTAAGGATCATTCAACAAGTATTCAAGGCTTTTTTTCGATCAACCTCGAATACTAGGGGAAATCACCCTAGAAGGTTATAACTTCAAGAAAGATATTTCACGCCTAAGAGGGCCTTAACAGGAGAACTTTGTAATAGGCCAAATGGTCAAATGAACAGTGTCCATATAGAATAATCGAGCCCCTATGGAAAAACATGTATGCATGTATTAACTATTTAAAGAAACATTCTTGTTATATCAAAAACAGTTTGTATCTCATACGAGCTCTGCACTTACAATCCTACGGGAATCGGCTCAAGGGCCAAAGCACCCTGAAATACCCGAGGACTGTCACTGACAGTCAATATATCCAAGTCATCGAAAATTTGAACTCATAAGACCTCAAAAAGGCACCCTCTCGAAGCGAAGTCCAAGGCCAAATCACTCGGGGACTAACTTTTCACACAAGTTCGGAAAGTTATCGGGAAACGAGTACAAGTGACAAACCCAAAGGCTACAGCCATACTAAAGACAACAGTCATACAAAGGCTACGGCCAAAATAATGTGAATCGTAGACGTCCGATTTTCACTATAAAATTAAAGGCCTCCAAACATTGAAAAACTGGTTAATTCAAGCTACCCTCGGCAAAAGCAAAACATAAGGGGCCTTGATAAATTCGGCCCCCGAAAAATCTATGGGCTTCCATAAATCATCCCCCGAACAACCTAAAGGTTTTGATAACACTAGCCTTTGGAAAACACTTAAGAGGCATTTGATTATGTCCACGCAAAGAAAATGACTAATAAGGTTACGATACGTCGAGCCTTCGAAAAACCCAACGGGTACAAAAACACATGCTAAGGCATAACTAAAATTTCACTAAGTCTTTTAGCCAAAATGAGGGAAAATTACATAGCCATTTATTGAGGCCGAAACGGCCCAATTTAAAGAGCCTAAGGGCAAATTATAAAAAAGAGCCTAAGGGTCGATATACAAGAGCCTAAGGTCCAGCTTTAAGGAAATATAGGGCCGAAGACCTATGGGAGTCTGAGACCCCGTTCTCATTTAACTCGGACTCAAAGGCCCCATTACCCTGAGCTCACATTAATTTCATTTTAAGTTTGGCTCGGGGATCATCTAAACCCCTAAGGAGTATGATTTTGGGAAATAAAATCCTAAGGACTTATTACGAGTCTAAACCTATACTCGAACTTATCATTTGAATTATCAAAATTTTTCATAAACGAGGACAAAATAAAAGTCAACACAAATGAAGAACAAAGGAAAAAACTACTTTATATTCATCTGGGAAATTTACAAAGCATATTACAATGCCCACAAGGGGTCTTTGTACAAAAAAGAAACCTAATCTATTTTCGGGGCCACATCCTCGGGAGTTCCGTCTTCATCTCCAGTGGCTTTATCTTCGAGAGTCTCTTCCCCTTCGGGAGAATCTTCTTCACTTTCCTTGTCCCCGTATCCACTCACCATGTCCTCATCATTGGAGGAGACAAGAAACCTAGCATCACTTTCCCGTGCCTGTGCTTCGGCTATCTCCTCAGCGAGGTCAAACCCCCGAGCATGGATTTCCTCGAGCGTCTCCCTTCGGGCTTGACACTTAGCCAATTCATTTCTTCGTCTTGCTCGGTCAGAGGCCTCCCTCAACTAAGCGTGAATGGCTGTGGCTTCTCTCACGTATATAGCAATGGTTTTATTAGTTGCAACCTTCGTCTTCTTAACTTCGGCCTTAGCTTGTATAGCTTCTGCCTTAGTGTGTGCAGCTTCGTCCCGGCTTTAGCCAATTTAGCCTCCAGACCCTCGATATCTCTGGCCAGTTGAGCCTTAACAACTTTCTTTTCGGTAGCAAGTCGATCCATGTTCTCGTTCCATTGATGGTAATCAATCCGAATTCGATCAACCTCACCCCGGAGTTGCCCAATCATGTTCAGCTTTTGCTACAGCTGAGATACCAAAGTATTAGCCTCCGAAGCAGGGCCAAGAATGTCGAACTTTGTTAAAATCGAAGTTACCTTCTCATCCAGCTCGGACTCGCTTTTTTGAGCTTTAGCTAGAGCGATTCGGAGGTCCTTAAACTCCTCTTCCTTCCGGCTACAGAGGAGCCTCAAGGCCTTCTTTTTGCCTAAAACTCTATTGATCTCGACCTTACATTAGCTACCCTAAACTTCGCTATGGTTTATACATGAAATAAAGACACATCAGTCGAAAGAGGAAGAAAGAAAAAATTACAATATTAAAAGTAAGTACGTACCCGAATAAGGAGATGCTGAGCCTCGTCAAAAATAGAGGATGCAACGTTGAGGTTGTCGGCATCCTCGATCCTGGCATAGCAAGACTGAAAGAGATCATTCTCATTGACCTTATTTGGGTTGGGCATATGCAAAGCGTTGCCTTCCTCAATTTCTCCCCCCCCCCCCAAGAATAAGTTGGCAAAGAAAGGGAATGACCTATTGTCGCGGCCCTGAGCTCTTCACTTGGGGCGTTCTCATCAGTATTTTGGGACTCAACGTTTACCCACTCCGATATAGCAGTTGAAGACGGAGGAATAATCTCAACCTCTGGGGACATAGGGGCCTTGCCCGTTTCTTCTCTTCGGGCATCCCCACGACAAGGTGGATTTTCTAGTTCGGGAGGCTCGGCGGCCTCGATTGGCTTCATGTTCTGAGACACTAGTGCCGATTCTTCATCATCATTCTCCTAACCATCCAGTAAGTCATGGGTTGAGTCTGTGCCTGTTTGAGCAAACCTTTTCTGTAGCCTTCGAGTGGAGGTTTTCTTGTCTTGAGGGTCTTCGGGTTTCGAGACCCTTTTTCTTTTGTTATCCTTCTTGAGCTTTGGATTTGAAGACTTGGTTTTTTCCCCAGGCGGGGCCAACCTCATCTCGGACGCATCTCCAAGGCCATGGTTCTTGGCCTCCCACTGGCCCTTGGCCAATTCATGCCACTTATGGTTGTTGTAGGAAGAAGTGGCAGCTAATTTTCTGACCCAATCCTCGAGGTTGGGCACCGCTAGGGGCGCCCAAGCATTGGCTGCCAAAAGAAAGATGAGAAAGTTATGGAAAATGAAAGGACATGAATAGATACAAAAAATACGGACTCCACTTACGGTTAAAGTTCCACCTCTTCGGGAAAGGCATTTTTCCACGAGGATGATGTCCTAAGTCTTGACTCTAACAAATCGACTCATCCAACCCCGATCTTTGGTTTTATCGGTGATGGCGAAGAAGGACTTCGTGGTTCGACGTTGTAGTTGATGAGCCCTCGAAATAACTTGGGCTGAAACAACCGAACTAGGTGGCTGAGGGTGCATTCCAAACCCTCGGCTTTCTCAGAGAAGTGCCGCAACATGATCACGATATGCCAGAACAATGGGTGTTTGACAGAGGGTGACTTCGTATGTCTTGCAGAAGTCGATCACCACCGGATAGAGGGGGCCTAGTGTGAAGGGGTAAGTGTAAACACTAAAAAAACCTCCTTGTGGGTAGTTATGCTTTCATCAGGCCTCAGGATCTGAACCTCAACTTCGTCTCCCCATCGACAGTCCTCCTTTACTTCTTGACGAACTGCTTAGTTATCAAACTAATATATCGGGATGCATGCTCTCATCGGCCCTCGACATCTGGAGGATTCTCGATATTGAAGTCCTTCTTGATGATTCAATGACCAGGGGTGATTTCTTCAAGTGTTGGCAGCACCACCGGTTTGGCCGGCCCGGAGGCAAAGGAAGATGATGCTTTATCTTTTTTAGGGACCTTCTTGGAAGTTTTGGTGATGGTTGTAATTTGAGGAATGCAGGTACATAGGGATGTAGTGTTTCCAGCAAGAGCTTGGTGTTTTCTGGCATTTAAAGAGGCGGAGGAAGTAGGTGATTGAAGAAAGATATGAGGATTGGAAAAAATTAAAGAAAGGTAAAGTTCTTTACTAAGTGAAAATGCCTAATATTTATAAAGGGGCAGCAACGGTTTGGTAGCGTTAATGGCCTACCAATACTGGTGTGCATTCAATATTTTTGGGGAAGTGGGCCGATAGGATGTTTCGGTCACTTCGAACACTAGAATCATGAGGATGACTTCATCACTAGAGGTTCCGGAAATTTGAGGTCCAAATCATTTCATATCATTCCATTCTAAGAAACACGAGGACTATCTGTATATGGTCAAAATCGAGGAGCTTGATTTTGAAGTCTTAAATCGAGCTATGGGTCTGAATTTGGGAGATTCGGAGCGGAGGTCAGATCTGTCTAAGGGGTACCTACCTCGAGGAAGCTAATCGAAGGCCTAGCACAACCTACATTGAGGGCAGCACAATTTCGAAGTCAATCAAGAAAGAGCAGGAATTTCTCAAGGACACGTGGACCAGGGCATAAATTAAAGGATAAAATTTGTACGAAATAGTACATGTCCGTACTAGGTCGTTATACACATGTACCAATAGAATTTTTTACCACAATGAGGAATGTAAAATATTGGGATTTTCTCCTCGGGACCTCAATCATCTTGCAAGATATATCACATTAGTCAATGCAATAGAACATTCTATTCTACTCTTGTTTAACGTGCTCAAAACTCGAGGTCCCCGTATAACCAAACTCGAGTCCCCGTATAACCAAACTCGAGTCCTCTACTGCTCCAAAATATTGATTTGGTTCATCATTTCTTCTTACTTGAGCTTAATATTACTTGTATAATCACTAGTATTAGAATATATCTTATCTTTAAAACCACAAATTATCTTTAATTGTTACTCAAATTGTTCGAGGTAAACACAATTATTGATGGTATTATGATTGGATTGGGTTGCATGCCCCAACAACGCTTGAATATGGATCAGTCTTTGCGGAGTCAGGTGACAAGATTCATAAGCTCTCTAAACATTCAAGGATCATCAACTAGACCAAAAGCATATGAATACCAAGAAAGCATACCATATTCTTTCTTTGTAAACAACTAAACCTCAACACTTGATATACCATAGTCAAGGTATTTATCAAAAGTAATTTCCTAGAAAAGTGGCTTGGACTAAACCTGCAAAAACGTATCTTCAAAGCATGGCAAATGTATTGTGAAGTTAGCACCATGTGAATACTCACCCTTCTCCACATTTGAGTCACTATATTCCGCATCCAGCTCAATATCCTCAATATTTATCAAACCAAAATTTTCATGTGACTCATTATTTTCATTGGCAACTTATCCATTGATATTTTCAAACCATAAGGAACTAGAAAACGGTCTAATTACCAATTTCTTTTCCTAGTAGGTTTTTGGTAAACGGTAAAATTAGAGGGACCGATTTCTCGTCACTAAGGTACGTTCGAGGAATCATACCAGTATCTCGAGGTTGCAGGGCTATAGTAAAGCTCCCTCCCCCAAGGTTCGCCCATGACGCAACAAAGATTTTGAGGGTGGGGAACTCCCGAGGCGAGCAACTATCATCAGTAGAGTCTATTATCGTTCCTAGCCGTCTCATCCCCGTGTGTTTATATTTAATGCATTTTGTACTATATTGTATTCCCCCTCCTATATAAAGGTAATCCACACCACCTTGTAAGGGGCTTCTATTGTTCCAACTATTCTACACAAGATCAATAACATCTCTCTCTCTTTATTTTCTCTGACTTGTTCGCTCTTACTCGCTCGAGGCTAATCTTTAAATTTATTGCTTTCATACTTTTTCTTCATTTATTGCTAGGTATTGGCCATAAAGAGCTTTCTTTAATTATATTCTAACTGTTATCCCTTCCCCGGTTACCCCCAATAGCTCTAGCTCAAGCCAGATAGCGACCCCGAGGCCCTTCATCGACCAGTCTAAAGCCCGAGCAACATGCCCCTCGGTTTGATCACTACCCCATTTTTGCTCGTATCTCATCGTTAAACTTCATACTCCTGGCATCAACTGCTCTAACAACTATCATAAAAATATATCACGTATTTTTAGATTCTCATTTACACATTTAATTGTTGTTACCATTTTAACGGTAAACTGTTTGGTACCTACCGTGGGGCTAAAATTAATAGTGATTATTTTATTGCAGATATCATTGCACAAACGCAAGTTATCTTTCACACTTTTTGTTTTCCAAGATCTCTTGATTTCAGGTCGAAATGTTTGGCTCGGTAAATAGGGTTGAGAACAACTACCTCAAAAATCACGACAAAAATGGTGTGGTTGTTCCAGTCGTTGGCGCGCCACGCAGAACCCCGATGACGCACCTTGACTGATTCCAACGGACGCGGGTTTGCAAGATGCATAGCAGGTCGACGAAACCTCACGCACCGACCAAAGCATACAATATGGCGACCAACAGGAAGCCCAAAAGACCCTAACTCAGGAAGCACAGAAAGCTACTCTTCACGATATTTTTGAAATGTTGCAAGCACAACAGATGGCTATCGCTCAGTTGCAAAGACACCCAAAGACTCCCAGCACAGTAGCACCGGAAACTACTTCCCCAGCCGAACGGGTACCGGAGAGGTCAAGAAACGATGGGTCAGTAGCCGACCCTACCATTATGAAAATGCTGGAGGACCTCACTAAAAGGATCGAGTCAGGCCAGAAAATGATAGCAACCAATGATAAAAAGGTCGAAAATTATAACTTCAAAATCGACCAAATCCTGGGCGCGCCCCTGGTCCTGAAAGGTGTAGATTCGAGGAAGTTCATGCAACGACAGTTTCTAGAGGAGGCGTCTATGAAACCCATTCCAAAGAAGTTCAGAATGCCAGAACTCCCAAAATACAACAGGACCTCGTATCCCAACGAACACGTCATTGCCTATATGTGCGCGGTGAAAGGCAACGACATAAAAAACGATGAGATCAAGTCTGTCCTACTGAAGAAATTTGGAGAAACGCTCTCGAAGGGGGCCATGATATGGTACCACAACCTAGCTCCCAACTCCATAGATTCATTCGCCATGCTAGCAGACTCCTTTGTAAGGGCGAACGTCGGTGCCATCAAGGTAGCAATAAGGAAGTCCGACATATTCAAGATTAAGCAGAGGGAGAACGAAATGCTACGAGAATTTGCGTCTCGTTTCTAGACAGAACAAATGGAGCTACCCCCGGTCTCCGATGACTGGGCAATGTAGGCCTTCACTCAATGCCTGAATGAATGAAGCTCAATGGCCTTAAGGCAGCTGAAAGAGAATTTGATCGAGTATCCCACCGTAACCTTGTCGGACGTCCACAATCGATACCAGTCAAAGATCAGGGTCGAGGAAGACCAGCTGGAAGCCTCTTCGGGCTCAGTATACCCGAGCAGACACTTAGCGAAGGAGTCAAGATCAAATAAAGAGAGGTACCAGCCGTACCCCAATGATAGGAGAAATGCTCCAAAATGCAATCCGCCTCACAACGACCGATTGGTAAACCGAGGATAGAACCCTCGGGGACCCCTCAACAGAGGTGGCTTCGATGGGGACATGGGGCCAACGGGGGCACCCTACCTATTAGAGTACAAGTTTAACATCGATGTATTGGACATCATGTTAGCCATTAGCAAAATTAGGGATACCGGATGGCCTAGACCTGTACACTCGGATCCTTCCCAAAGGAACTACAACCTGATTTGCGAGTTTCACAACTCGCATGGGCACCGAACCGAGGATTGTAGGCAGCTCTTAGAGGAAATGGCCCGACTACTCGATAACGGGCACCTTCGAGAATTTCTCAACAACTGGGCTAAAAACTAGCCCCGAGAAAGAGAAACAGCCGAAAAAAACAAAGCAGACGAGCCTCAACACTTCGTCCACATGATTGTTTGATGCTCACCCCAGACGTATTCAAATAGAAGACCACATAGCAACCACCAAACGAATGCCAGAACCCGAAAGCGCCATCGCCACCAAAGTATAATCACCTCTCCCTCTTTCTATCTTTTACTTCATGATAACTCTTGCGCAGGCCAGCGACCAAGGCAATCGGGACGCCGCTCCAGCTCGAGGACCCTGAGATTTCAAAGCGTCCGCTGCACTCTTTTCCTTTGATCGATTTTTTTAATCCCGAAACAGGTTTTTACCTGCAAGGTTTTAAACGATGCAACATCCACGCACTTCCCGAGAAGGATTCAATAAGCCTACTGGACTTTCTTTGCAATCATCCCCATCCTCAGAAATGACAAACAAGGTTCCAATAGGAAATGATGTACCGGGCCAAACACATGAATGAACCATGTCCGTATGAGCTGGGCTTACAGCAACCCAGCGACATGTTCACAACAAGAAATCAAAGAACATCTTTCACCAAAAGCGTCTCATACTCCATAAGAAAGTTTAGCATGCTCACGGCAAGGGTCCCTCTACCAAATACATCCTGACAATAGTTTGTCATCCGCACGACCTCAAGGTCAGAACTTTGGGCTCATAAGGCCCCAATGAGGCAATTCCGAGCTCACGAATAACGGCCTTCTAGCCTAAGCAAACTCGATGACTTGGAGACTGTCGTCAATCGCCATACACTAGAAAGCCCGAGGCCATAAAACCCCAAGCGGGCAGACTCGGTCTAGTCAAATCTAATTTACATAGCAACAAAAATTGTAAGACCTCAATAGGAATGACAAACTGTAAGACCTCAATAAGCATGACAAACTATAAGACCTCAGCAAGCATGACAAACTGTAAGACCTCAACAGGCATGAAAATTTTGTGAGACCTTACTACATGCATAAAACACAATCCTAAAGTTCAGGCTATATGCCGTATTTGTAAGACTCCCGAAAGGGCATACCCTCGATGTAGACACCTAAACTATCACTCGGGATTAAAATGGCTCCGGCCAAACACATATGACTACAGTCAAAATGACTGTACCAGCCAAATTAACACGACTCTAGGACGCCCGATCGTCGCTAACAAAATCACAAGCCATTACTTCGAATATACTTCAAAAAGAATCGATTAAATCAGGTACCCATAATAGGCAAACAAGCTTCGACCATGTCAGCTCCAAATCACAAGGCTCCGAGCTACTCAACCTACGAGCTAAACCTTCCAAGGTGCTCGAACATCGCCTCTAACGACTTGAAATTGAGGTTCTTCCTGAACTGACGACGGGTCAGGCAAATTTTTTTCAAAAAGACCATAACAAGAGGAAAACCAAATCCTACAATATGCCCAGGGACAAAAGCGTAAGACCCATTGTCGCCAGCCAATGAGCCTCAGTGCCGCACATTAAAAGTACGCAAGGACCAACAGCGTAAGAGCCAATGTCACCAGCTTGAAAATTGAAAACTTGAGGATTAAAATGAGCTCGAGACATAACCCTATTCGGAGACTGGATCCAAAATAGTTACCTACACATGCCTAAGGGCACAACGTAAGTGCCATCGTAGCCAGCTCCACAAGCCTTAGGGCCACAAACATAAAAGTTTGCTCCGACCCAAGGCGTAAAAGCCATTGTCGCCAGCCCATGCAGACATAAAACTTGAGGGTGAATTGAGCTCGAGTTAGAGTCCGACTAGGAGACGAAACCTAAAAATGGTTAAAATGCGTACGCCCAAAGGCAAAAAATAAAAGTCGTTGTCACCGGCCTAACGAACATCAGAGCCACATTACAGGTTCGGAGATTTCTACCAATCTAAAGGTTGTATCGACCCGATTGAGATCTTGACAAACAAGAGTACAGAAGATACAAATTGTGGGGTTCCCTCTCTTATTTTTACATACTGGCGGTGAAGCACAATCTCAATCAACGACATATTATGAAAGCTATATACACAAAGAAGAAGGCAGGGAATAAACGTTCCCTCCTTTGCTAACTACGGCCCGGTGGCCCCCTTGTCGTGCCCCCTTTTTTCCTCACGGAATCGGGTTCATGACATTTTGGGTATGGGACAACTCTTTCCTTTTGGGAACGTGGTTTGCATTTTTGAAGAGTCTCCACCTAATGATTTTATGGTGTGTTAGGACACCCATAAGGTTCATCTACAACTATGTTTGATAACCAGAGATAGGGTAAGGGCTTGAAATTATCCTAAGGGGAAGGGGTTAGGCACCCCTCAGGATCCACTAGTGCGGTTCCCGGTAAGACAGTTTATGTGGATTTGTGCAATTAGTGAATAATAGGTAGGGATCAAATAATAGGGGATTTAAATACACAAGTGTTTGAAAACAATTAGTAAAAAATGGAATTTTAAAAAGAATTATAATCTAAAGCATGCTTATGAATAAAAGGGGGTGTCCTAGGTTTGTTTGTAATATGGATCACATCAATGCAATACCCGATATGACACTCATCAAAATAGGGGATACATGTGGTATTAGCGCACCGGTCATCATATCCATATCTACCCTTCCTACCCATGAAGGTAATTAAAGCGAGGGTTGGTCTCGACCTCTATTGCAAGTTGTTACCCTTCCCTTCCTATCAGTCCCGGAGGAATTTAGGACTTTTATCCTATTAGAGGGGGTTCTAGGCGGACCCTCGGGTTTAAAGGCAAAATGCTAAGGTGACATACAAAACAGGTAGGACTGCATTTAAAGGGGAAAACACAGAAACAAATAGAAGGCTCAGATATACCTCCGCTAATAATGCACATAGACAACACGACTCATACAAAGCTAAGGTCTCAATTTAAAATCCTAAAGCAGGGTGTTTAAGTGATAACATCAGAACCAGATTTATTAAATGACTTAGAAAAAAGGTCCGAATCAGGTTTGCCTACTGATTTTGACAGTTGATAATTAAACAAAGGCAGTTCTAGTTTTACTTAAGTTATTACCTAAGGCTTGCCTAGGCGTAAAGAAAGGTGCAGTAGTTATTCAGAATTATTAAAAGATGGTTTGAGCTTTTTTTTGTTACCTAAAACATGTTGTTTTAGTTGCAGAGATTGTTGCCAATTTTATTCAAAAAACATCACAATGTGAAAATTGTTACTTACTACCTTTTCACGAATCAACAATTAATTAAGCATTTTAGACAAAATGCAAACAGGATCCTAGAACATGATATCTAATATGCATATGCAAATGGCAGGGTTGTTGAAAAACAGAGTCCTTAAGACATGATTTCTAAATGTACACAAGAGTTGCAGAATTGTTGGAATACGACTTTATGAATAACAACTTTTTATACCAATGTTATTATTGCCCTAGGAGCAAGATTTCTAAGCGATAGACATAAAACATAGATTAATGAATGAGATGCTGAAGCAGGAAACATGAATCCTAAGAAGATGATTTCTAATGCACGCATGAATCCTAAGCATGGTTTCTATTGCACAATTAGGAATATAACCCTAGTGACATGTTTTTCTACCCTTTAAAATTATAGCATGCATATTTCCCCATTCCTTTTCACTAGCCAACCCAATACTTGTTTACAAATTATTACAGACCATGTGATTGAATTATATGAGAAATGCAAAAATAAAAGTTACAACTATAGGAAGCATGATTCTGAATTCCTCTCTGAGTTATGTAATAAACCACCTCAAATTCCAATATTGTTCCATAGCCTTTCCCATATTTGGGTATGGCAGAGTTCCCTAAGGACCTCAAGGGATCCCGGGTTGTTCTCACACCCCGATTGCACAACCAAATAGAGTGAGTGCAGTGTGGAAGGACCAGCTCTTATGGGTCCAAGTTCAGAGGGAGCTCTAGGGTCCCAAGGCAAGGCTCACACAAAAGTTGTAAAACCTAGTAGTCTAAGAGTATGTGTGAGAGTGCTTGACATGGATTTAAAGGAGTTGAGGTCGAAGACAGTTTTGAAAATAGCATGTTTGAAATAAGTTTATAAAATAGCAGAAGAGTTGCTTAGTGGACACAATTTTTGAAAGGGAAAGGGGATGGGAGCAACAACAACACATACAGAACAAGTTCAAAGAGCAGTACAGCTTCAGTAGTTACAAACAGGGAAGTAGGGGTTGGGGACATAGAGGACCCAAATCAGAAACATATAATTAATCATGAATTAGTATTAATCAAGTACATTTAGAGACATGCTAGTTGAGGGACATAAACAAGAACAAGTAAACATGTTGATTACATTTGAACAAAGGAGGGAAAAATTTTAAGCATGCTGAGAAAAGTAGTAAACAAGAAGTGCAATTTAACAGCATGAGCCATTAAGTCACTGTAGAAAGAGACAGGGATTGACAAAAGAGGGAACTCATAGAGTTAAGTTTCAGAATTTAAACTAGGAACATACCAGTTGAAGAACCAAAGTGCAGAAAAAGGTAAAGCAATTAGAGTTCCACAGTCTAGCCTTGTCTTTCAACCGGCCAGACAAAGCAGTAGCACAAGTAGTAGAGAAAGAAAAGAGAGTTTAAGTGTGTATGTGTGCATTCTGAACTAGTTGTTCGTGGGTTTAAAGAAGAGAGGGTAGAGTATTTATAGCTTTGATAAATAGGTAGAAAATAAGGTAACAAGTAAAGGTTTAGTACAAATATGGACGTAATCACAATAAGAATCCCATTAATACAAGGACTTCCCTTTAAACAAGGAATTACAGTTTAACGGATACTAACAAGGATAACTTAAGGAAAGAAAATCTGTTTGAGAAAGATTCATGTTTACCATATAAGGGGTGGTACAAGTATAGAGTATATAATTGAGTCTAGGTATAAAATATACTTAATTTGAGGAAAGGATTCAGCAAGAACGAAGCATCACAGAAAATAAGGGAATGGAATCAATCAACTTAAACACACGAGTGAAATATTAGAGGTTTATAAGAAAACCTTGCAATCAGACCGTAACTTAATGAAATTAGGATCAATCAAAAGGGAGTCATGATTCTACACTTCGACATATAAATAGAAAAGAATAAACAAGCGTATCAGACATGCAGGGTCAAACATATTGACAAAAAGAAGCAAACTAGATGAACACAAACATATAGAAGTGACATGAGTAGGCTAAGAACTACTCGAAGCATGGTACTCAACAAGGTCAAGTAGTCATGGCTAACACATAGAACAAAAATGAAGAAACCAGTCTAACACATAGCAACAGGTAAAGAAGATCAGACCAACACACCGAAACAAGTAACGGAAGTCTTTAAAACTCACAGTAACAAGTGAGGAAATTTTTTAATAAATTAGGCTTTTAACAAAGTTGAGTTAAAAAGCGGCAAGAACTCAGAATCATTCAAGACAAACAAAGAAAAGGATCTAACCATAAAGAACTCAATCAAAATAGGTATACATATAAAATAAACAAGGACAGTTCCAAGACCCCGGATAAAACCAAAGATATTTAGGGTTTTCAACACGATGAACCAGGTAGAAGAAAAACATAAACAAACCATTTAAACATAGTAAAATCATAAGACAACACTGAAAATCAGAGGAGAAGTCTTTTAAATGAAGTTAAGAAAACCCTAATCTTGAAGACGGGGAGTCACTTCGAAAAAATCGGAAAAACCTTTGAGAAAAACACCAAAAGGTTCATAACATGCACATATCTAAGACAGATCTGTAAGAAAATCGGAAAGTCTTTAAATTTAGGGTTTCGTAGAACCCAGAAAAAGTGAGAAAACTTCGAAAAGTTACCGATCTAGCTGAAAAAGCCACAAATCTTACTCGAACGACCATGGATGGCTGAAAACTGGCATGGGAAACCCTGAGAGGCAAGTGAACCACCTTTGTTCACTTGAGGGACTCACAACGATGACACATGCTTCAAAGGGAGCCATAAGGTTGGTAGATGGTGAGACCATCATGGATTCAGGCAAGGAGATGGCCGGAAAAGGTAGGTAAAGTTCATCGAAGAGGAGGGGAGTGGGGAAGGTTCTAGAGAGAACCAGATATAAAGAGATAAAGATGAGAGTCGGTTGAGTGAGGAATAAGAGTGTTTTTGGGTCGTTAGGTTTAATTTAGAAAGGGGAGCTGGGGGCCGTTGATCTGAATAATCAACGGTCCAGATTGAATGGGGTACGTGGGGATCCGGGTTGGTATGGGTTAAAATTGGGATAGGGTCGGTTTTTTAATTGGAATTGGGTCGGGGAACTGGGGTTTGATTTGGGCTAGATTTGGAAGCCAATTTTGGCTACAATTTAAATAGCCACTTTTTCACTTTTAATTTATAAATAAATAGTAAATAGTTTCTGAAAATTAATTTAAAAGGCTAAAATAATTTATAGTACATAATCAACAATTTAAAAATACAGGATCCAATTTTATGTGTATAAAACATAATTAAACCTTAAAATGGCTAATATTGCAATTATGTGCAATTTATCTTTAAAAATACTAAATCAAATTGTAAAAATATATAAAAATTAAATTAGCCATATTTTGGTATAAATATAGAAATACCATAGTTTAAATAGCAAAAGAATAATTTTGAAAATAATTATTGAGGATTTTATGGATAAAAAGGGAGAAAATAAATCAATTTAAACCTTTAAAAATTATGAAAAAAATAATACAACCCTTTGATATGCTTATGTATGCATATATATGCTATTTTGAAGTTATTTTGAATATTTAAGATATAAAGGGAAAAATTGGGTATCAACAGCTGCCTCTCTTTACCCGGGAAGGATGAAAGAGTTGTCGGATAAAGATATGATGGCCAATTTTGATATGGCTGCGAGAATTGGAGCGGGATCACTCCTGTCAGGATGGTCGTTGCTCGCCGTTTTACCAACAAATAAGTAATACAAGCATATGTTGTGCATAAATTTAAACATGATGCAAATTCCCATTGGACAATGAATGTTGTCTTTGGACGGTTTGGAATGGCATCCTCAGACCATGACATCCCGGTACATGAAGCGTATGATAAAAGATTTGCTGATCATTAAAGTATGTTCTCGGGCTATGAGGAGGTGCCTCCGAACTGTGACGCCTTTGAATAATTATATGCAAAAGATTGAGAGGGATCCTCAGGCCATGACATGGTGTTCTTGGGATATGAAGATGGTGCCTCCAAACGATGACGCCTTCGGATGAGTTGGCGATATTTTATCCCATGAAAGAAGCAGTAGTATGGTGCAGACAATACAGAGCTTAGTCTTGCGAATTGAAGGGCAGAGTTTAGCTCGTAAGAAAAGTGAGATAAATAGTGCTTGAGATAACGCTTAGTTTCAAAGGAAATTGAAGGCAGAGCTTAGCCTCGAAAGGCATAAAAGTACCCTTATGCAAAGATGCGAATGCAGATGGAGGTAGAGCTTAACCTCGGTAGGCAGAATGGTAGCCTTATGCAAGAATGCAGATGGAGACAGCATTTAGTCTCGGAAGGCATAACAGTAGCCTTATGCAAATTGGAAGGCAGAATAGTAGCCTTATGCAATGTGAATGCAGATGGAGGTAGAGCTTAACCTCGGAAGGCAGAATGGTAGCCTTATGCAAATTGGAAGGCAAAATAGTTGCCTTATGCAAGAATGTGGATGGAGACAACATTTAGTCTTGGAAGGCAGAATGATAGCCTTATGCAAATTGGAAGGCAGAATAGTAGCCTTATGCAATGAAAATGCAGATGGAGAAAGCGTTTAGTCTCGGATGGCAGAATGGTAGCCTTATGTAGATTGGAAGGCAGAATAGTAGCCTTACGCAATGCAGATACAGATGGAGACAACGTTTAGTCTCGAAAGGCAGAATGGTAGCCTTATGCAATGCAGATGCAGATGGAGACATCATTTAGTTTCGGAAGGCAAAATGGTAGCCTTATGCAAGAAATAAGATAACAAATGACAGTAGAGTTTTCTTAGATGATTAGATGATAGCAGATTGCGGAGTTGTGATTACTGGGAGCATTGTGACATACGGGACATCACTAGTGTGTGCTGATAGCAAATGTTGGCAAGTGCAATGGTTCGGAGAGTCGTATTCTTGAATAATATATGTTCCATGGCATACATTATGTTTAATGATTTCGCAATCCTAGTGCCTGCATCCAAAGAAAAATTGTGAGTTTTGTAAGGAGGGAGGTTAGTTCATATCCCCATTGGCTTTGCTTGACTCGTTTGGCTTTGATCTGGTGATATCGTTTGTATCATTGGGGTAGCATTGCTAAACAAAGCAGTTTCAATAATAAACATGCATGATTTTGTAAAAGTATGCCATAAATGTAAAAAATAGCTTTCAGATAAAGTGACGACTATGACGTGGTTCAGGACATGCAACCTCTCTTGCTACGGAATTTTGAGGGTCCTCCTCAAAATTCTGCCCCAATTTGATGGGTTGACATTTCTGACTATTGCTCGTGCGGCGATCGGCTGAAATTACTTCGAAATTTTGAGGGTCCTCCTCAAAATGCTTTCCCAGTTTCCAATTGCGGGGGGAAAGGAAATTTTATTGAATTTGTGACCGAACCCATAGGGCTTCCTACGTATCCCCTCTCAAACAGGAATAAGGTCAGGCGTAGTTCAATTTACATCGTATAAGGAAAGCATAAAGATTACACATAGTAGCGCTTGACTGCATCTGAATTGATCGGCTTTGGCCAGACTTCTCCATCCATTTATGCAAGTTTAAGGACTCCTCCTATTAAAACCCGTTGACCCATGTATAGACCCTATCATAACGACTTTTTACCCACTCCCCTTGGCTTCATCTTGATGCCAAGAGAACTTTCCCTTGGCTTCATCTTGATGCGGAAGAATTTTCTTTAACACCAGCTACCCCGGTGTGAACTGTCTTGTCTTGACACTTTTTTTGAAGGCTCTGGACATTCTATTCTGATAGAGTTGACCATGTCAAACTACATTCATTCTTTTTCCATCTATAAGGGTTAGTTGCTCATAATGACTTTTTACCCACTCTGCGTCGTCGAGCTCAGCTTCTTGTATGATCCTTAGGGAAGGAATTTCTACCTCAGCGGGAATGACAACCTCTGTACCATAAACCAACATATAGGGGGTTGCCCTGGTTGATGTGCGGGCTGTGCTGCGATACCCTAGTAGAGCAAATGATAACTTCTCGTGCCACTGCTTATGCTTCTCTATCATTTTCCTAAATATCTTCTTGATATTCTTGTTGGCGACCTCTAGAGCTCCATTTATTTGAGGCCTGTAGGCTGTGGAATTCTTGTGTCTGATCTTGAAAGTTTCACACATAGCTTTCATCAAGTCACTGTTGAGATTGGAGCCATTATCGATAATGATTGACTCTGGAATCCCGAATCGACAAACAATGTGGTCGCGGACAAAGTCTATCATGACTTTCTTAGTTACTGCTTTGTAAGATGCTGCTTCGACCTATTTGGTAAAATAGTCGATGGATACTAGGATAAAACTTTGTCCATTGGAAGCGGGAGGCTCAATTGGTCCAATAACATCCATTCCCCAGGCGGCGAACGACCATAGTGAGCTTGTTGTTTTGAGCTCGCTTGGAGGTAAATTTATCATGTCTGCTTGTATCTGACTGCGGTGGCATTTCTGAAAATACTAGATGCAGTCCTTTTCCATAGTCATCCAAAAGTAACCAGCCCGGAGTATCTTCTTTGCTAAGACAAAACCGTTTATATGTGGACTGCAGGTCCTAACATGGATTTCCTCTAGTAGCTTGGATGCTTCCTTTGCATTGTCACATCTTAATAATCCTAAATCGGGAGTCCTCCTATACAGGATTCCTCCGCTGTGAAAGAAGTTGCTGAACAATCTCCGAAGTGTGCGTTTTTGAGTAGGATTTGCAAGCTCTGGGTACTCTCATTTCGCCAAATATTCCTTGATATCATGAAACCAAGGCTTTCCATCTGCTTCCTCTTCAACATGGGCATAGTAAGCTGGCTGATCATGGATTTTAACTGGAATGGGATCAATGAAATTCTTTTCTGGATGTTGTATCATAGATGATAGGGTAGCTAATGCATTGGCGAACTCATTCTGGATTCTAGGAACATGTCGGAATTCCGTCTTTGTGAACCTCTTTCTCAATTCTTGTACATGATGCATATACAGTAGTATCTTGGAGTTCTTGGTTGCCCATTCTTCTTGTACCTAATGTATAAGTAAGTCTGAATCCCCAATCACTAGTAGCTCTTGAACGTTCATATCAATGGCCATTTTAAGTCCTAAGATGCAGGCTTCATACTCAGCCATATTATCGGTGCATGGGAACCTGAGTTTGGCAGACAACGGATAATGTTGACCGGTTTTTGATATTAAGACCACTCATATGCCAACTCCTTTGACGTTTACTGCTCCATCGAAGAACATTCTCCAACCGTCATAGTATTTCGCAATGTCTTCTCCTATGAATGATACCTCTTCATTAGGAAAATATATTTTCAGGTGTTCGTATCCTCCATCCATGGGGTTTTCATCAAGGTGGTCTGCTAGTGCTTGTCCCTTGATCGCTTTCTGAGTTACATAAACAATATCGAACTCACTTAACAGGATTTGCCACTTGGATAGCTTGTCGGTGGGCATGGGCTTCTGAAATATACACTTCAGTGGATCCATTCTCGATAAGAGATATTTAGTATAGGCACAAAAGTAATGCCTCAACTTCTGAGCTACCCAAGTCAAAGCACAACAGGTGCGTTCCAATAGAGAATATCGAGCCTCGTACGGGGTGAACTTCTTACTGAGATAATAAATGGCTTGTTCCTTCCTCCTTATTTCATCATGCTGCCCTAGAACACAGTCGAAAGCTCCATCTAACACCGTAAGGTAGAGTAATAAAGGTCTACTCGGCTCAGGTGGGACTAAAACTGGCGGTGTTGACATGTACTCCTTGATTTTGTCGATGGCCTTTTGGCAATCATAGGTCCATTTGGTAGCAGCATCCTTCTTCAACATCTTAAAGATTGGCTCACCGATAATTGTAGACTGTGCTATGAATCGGCTGATGTAGTTAAGCCTTCCCAAGAAAATCATCACATCCTTTTTATTTTTTGGACGTGGTAGTTCTTGAATGGCTTTGACTTTTGATGGATCCATTTCTATTCCTCGGAGGCTCACAATAAACCCAAGCAATTTCCCAATAGGAACCCCAAATGCACACTTTGCGGGGTTTAGTTTCAGGTTGTACCTCCGTAGTCTATTGAAGAACTTCCTCAGATATTTCATGTGGTTAGTGGCCTTCTTGGATTTGATAATAACATTGTCCATATATACCTCTATCTCTTTGTGTATCATATCATGAAAAATGGTAGTCATGGCACTCATGTAGGTGGCCCTTCCATTCTTCATGCCGAATGGCATCAACTTGTAACAGTACACTCCCCATGGCATAATGAAAGCCGTTTTATCATCATCTTCCTCTTCTGTCTAGATCTGATAATAATCATCTAAGCAATCTACAAATGACCGTAGCTCATGCTTGGCGCAATTGTCAATCAGGATGTGAATATTTGGCAAAGGGAAGTCATCTTTCAGACTAGCCCGGTTGAGATCCGGGTAGTCGACACAGACCCTGACCTTCCCATCCTTCTTTGGCACTGGCACAATGTTGGCTAACCATGTTGGGTATTCTACTACCCTGAGAACCTTAGTTTTGATCTGCTTGTTGACTTCTTCCTTAATTTTCAAACTCATATCAGGCTTGCACTTTCTGAGCTTTTGCTTTACCTGTGGACACATTGGATTGGTTGGCAGTTTGTGAGCCACAATAGATGTACTCAGACCAGTCATGTCATCATATAACTAGGCGAATATGTCCTAATACTCCTTTAGAAATTCTGTGTATTCTTTCTTCTCTGATGGCGATAGGTGGATGTTGATTCGTATTTCCCTGACATTTTCTGCATCTCCCAGGTTGATAATTTCGGTCTCGTCCAGGTTAGATTAGAGGTCTGTTCTTAAAGTTCTCAACTTTTTTGACAATTTCGTCAGGTATCTCGTATGCCTCTGAATTAATGTCCATTTGTTGTGTTGTCTTATTGCATGTCACAGTCATTGGTTCATCAAGACAAGTAATAGTAATGTTGTATAGGTAAAGTAATGAGAGAAAACGATAGCAATATTAATTCATAAGAAAAATCAGAAATGCTTTTGATAAATTGAATAATTGTTTTGAACATCGAAGATCTTATTGCGAGAATTAAAAATGTGAAAAGAGAATCATTTAGTAAAAACAATGAATAATGCTTGTTTTAGCCTTGCTACCCCGAGGCATGTCAGGCTTTGGTTGTCCTGATGGTCCAGTTATTGAGATGTGCACCTCCGCTCACGGCCTGTATGGAAGACCCTTCCTCCCCCTCCTCCTCAAGAATAACATAATAGTCCATATCATTGTCCTCTAAAAACAAGTTCTTCATTGCTGCAAGTGCTTCTTCTTCATCTGACCCATAAATAATGTGGGCCTATTTAAAGGTCTGTCCAGATGCGGTATTGGCTACTCCAGTGGATAGTAAGGACCGTGCCATGGTGGTGACTAGTTGTTGAATTCTTCCCAGGTGTAATCATATCCCATACCAAAGGTAGTGCCATGTTTCTTGAGTTTTATGGGTTTAGAGATTCCTTAGAGGTTCTTGTCGATCCCTTTTCCAGGTTCATACCCACTCTAATTTAGTATACTCTTGATTTTGCTAACCCACCATTTGTCTTGGTCGATAGCATTAACCCACTCAATATGGTGGTAGGTCTCTCCACCTAGTTTCCTTCTTCCCTCGATCGCCGGAATGGTTTGGCGACTGTATATAGAGTTGTTATCGTCACCGTGAATGATCACTTCCTGGTGATTCCATTCGAACTTTACTGCTTGATGCAGTGTTGATGCTAAGGCCCCAGCAGCATGAATCCATGGTCGTCCGAGTAGCAAGTTGTAAGACGTTGGTACATCTATCACTTGGAAATCGACCTCGAACCAGGTTAGTCCAATCTGCAAAGATAGAATAATTTCACCAATGGTGGACCTCTGAGAAACATCGAAGGCTTTCATATTGAACCCTTCATCCTTTATCTCATGCATCCCTTTACGCAGCTTCTTTATTGTTACTATCAGACAAATGTTAAGACAGGAAGCTCCATCAATTAGGATTCTGGTAATGAAATAATCTTTGCATTGCACGGTGATGTGAAGTGCCTTGTTGTGCCTCAGCCCTTCAGGTGGCAGCTCGTCCTCATGAAAGGTGGTCTTATGGCTTTACAGCACTTGTCCTACCATGTTAGACATTTCCCCGCCAGTGATGTTACTTGGTACGTATCCTTCACTTAGGACCTTTAACAGAGCATTCTTGTGTGCCTCAGAATTTTGCAACAAAGAGAGAATGGATATTTGTGTTGGCGTCATGTTTAACTGGTCGACGACCGAATATTCCTTGGCCTGTATTTTCCTCCAAAGGTAGTCTGGACCTGTCTCAACGATGGGTGGCCGATTAGAGGCCTGTTTGCTTGATTCAGCTAGATGCTCAGGGGTATAGACTCTACCAGTTCTTGTCATACCCTATGTTGCGACAGTTTCTTTAATCCTGACCCTGTATTTTCTTATCGCCTCGGCTGCATAGTCTCAAGGTACGACATTTGTATAGAATGGTATCATGTTTGATATCGCCACTGGGATCAGCACGGCTATCCTCACTCCGAACGGAACATGTGCCTTGGGTGGCAAGACTACAACCTCAAATGGTGCGGGTGTATTTTCCGGAGACACGAATTCAACCTTAATCGGTGTCGGTGTCTTTGCGGATGGTGTTGCTTCAAACTCAAGTGGTACAGATATATTCACCTCAGTATCCTCGAATGGTTGGATCTGGACTATGATTGGATTGAGAGTGATTGTTGGTTTCTTTGGGTCATCACCTTCTAAGATCAACCTGATTGATCCCTTGGGGTCCCAGTCATCTTCTATTTCAATAATGTGGATACCTCCACCCTTATGGTCTGGCAGAGGGTTGTTGCGGACATTTGGAGACGGTTCCTTTGCCACAATAATCTTGTTATCAATCAAGGACTGTATCTTGTCTTTCAAGGAGTGGCATTCATTGATAGTGTGCCATTTCATGCCGGAGTGGTATGCATAGGACTTGTTTGGGTTAACCCACTGAGAAGGGTTCTCAAGGGTTGCAGCAGGGATCGGGGTAACATAACCAGCAGCTTTGAACCTCTCAAATAGCTGGTCAATGGGTTTAGTGATGGTTGTATATTGTTTTTGAGGTCTACGATCAAAATTAGGTTGGGATCTAGGGAAATTTTGGCGTGCAGGGGGTGAATGATAGGGGATGGTTGAGCATTATAAGTTTGGTAGACATGAGCGGGTTGGGAGTATCTGGGTGAAGTAGGTTGATATGTAGGATGTGGAGATGACTTATAAGTTGGTGGCGGAGCTTGGTATGAGGGTGAGGGTGCTTGGTAATTTGGGGTTGGCTGGTATGTGAGTGGAGGTGTTGGGTACGTTTGGTGTTTGAGGGGAGATGTGGTCCTTTGTGGAACCATCACTACCCCTACGTCCCTTTTCTTGGACATGCCATCAGACTGTAAAGCCTTATTTGTAGCTTGCAAGGCCTCAAAGTTTGTAATCATACCACTTTTGATACCATCTTCAATAATTTCACCCAATTGGATAATGTCGGAGAACTTGTAGTTCTCAATCATCATCAGCCGGTCATAGTACTGCGGGTCCTTAGCCTGGACAAAGAAGTTGTTCATTTGCTCCTCTTCTAAGGCAGGTCTAACCTTAGCAGCTTTGGACCTCCAGCGAGTAGCATCTCGCAAAACGTCTCTATGGGCTCCTTCTTCAAATTCTGTATATAGAACACGTCTGGTGTGTTCTCTCTGTTAAACCTGAATCTATCTATAAAGTCAGACGCCATGCCTACCCAGCTTGACCACTTATTAGGATCCTGGCTGATGTACCAAGATAATGCATCTCCTTTCAAAAATCTCATGAACAGCTTCATGCGGATCCTTTCATCCTTCTCTACTCCAACCAGCTTGTTGCAATATGTTCTCAGATGGACCTTTGGATCACCCGTACCATCAAACATTTCAAACTTAGGAGGTTTGTACCCCTCAGGCAGTTTGACATCAGGCTATATGCAAAGATCCACATAGTTCAGCCCCTTGATTCCTTTGCTTCCCTCAACGCCCTGAATCTGGCTGGTCAGTTTCTTAAGTTCCTCAACCAAGTTCCTGATAAGAAAATCCTTTTCATCAAACTTAGGTGTGCATTAGATAGGTTGGGTGGAGTGTGGCATGGTCTCCACGTAGATAGGATTGTTATGGTGGCCTGGTGTATGGGTGTGGAAATGGTCGTTTGTGGAGTTCTGGAGTAGTGAAGTGTTGTTTGGGGTATGGTAGGTGTTACATTGGTTCTTTGGTGGAGCAGCATGATGGTGAGGTGCGGGATGATTCTACTATATTGGGATATTTTGAGGAGGTGTAAGGTTTTGAGCGTTGGGCAAGTTGATATCTGGGGTGCTAAGGGAAAATGATAGGTTTGCTAGATTACGAATCTGATCGAGCTCTTCCTGGAACTTCAACAGTTTTTGTTCAAGCTATGACACACTCTCGTTAGGAAACCGAATACCCTGTCCATCAGTGGCATCTACCCGTTCAACTATGTTCTCCTTCCTGATGTTGTTTAAATCTTCCATCTTGCCTTTGTTCTTGCCTTTAATAGGACTAAGAGGAGGAGTGGGTGGAGGGCCCCTAGATCTTGTGAAATAAGATGATGATGCCAGAGTGCACGAACTACCTTTGGGGAGGGGAATAATAAAAACAAAAAATAAAACAAAAGGTAATCAAGCCAATGAGGATTATAAAATGTACAACAATATTTAAACACATAGTGTGGGAATATAAAGCGCGTCCGAATTAGGGAACCTCTTTGTCCCCGAGGTATGGCTAGCGACAAATAGATTTGGAGAACTTCAAATGCTAAATGCCTCATTTTATTGATAAAGATAGGTGAATCTCAAAATGACACTAAATAAGCAAGAATAAAGGTCACTAATGGCCATTAGCCTTACTACATTCATAAAGCAAAAAAGTAAATTCCTATCTATTTGGTCCCAGAAGGACCTTCCTCAGGTTGAATGATCTCGTTGATCAGATCCTCTCGTTCGTGTAGGTTCACCAGTAAAAATGCCTTTGCTAGGTGTTCTCTTTCGTTTCCCTCAGCGTTCTGGTAGTCGGTAACTCTCTTCCTCACTTTTTCTTCCAATTCCAGCAGACTGTATTCCAGATATTTCAACTTTTCGCTAGCTTTGGAGGCCCTCTCTTTCCACTTATTGATTTGGCCATTTGATGGAAGACTCATCTACTAGTCTAGCAAGAGTGGGGACATGCTAATCATACCAAAGCTGGGGACCTCGTGCCTCATTTTCTACAAAACAAAAGGGTTAGACCCTACCCCCACCAGACTCAACAATTTATCATCAATAATTAGCATGAAGCATTTAGTTCTCCAAATAAATGCACAGAATATGATGGTTCCGTTTGGGTTTAGGGAAACCCAGTGGACTTTTGGACAAGGCTATCTTAAAGGATCATTACGTGGACAACATAACTGATCCGACTAGGTTTGACCCTGATGCATGCACAATTTTAAACAGAGTAAGGTTTCTATGGGGTTTTAGATTGGTACCCTTGAGCGGACAACTCAAGGGGGAAGGCACGAAACTGTCAACTGCACTGCTGATCGACTAGTTTTACCACAAATATGTCTTTCCAAATTTAGGGGGTAATGATATAGGAAGGGCACAAACCTCATCAAACGTTGCTATAGTATTTGTTTGGCACGAATGAAGTATGATGTTGAGCATGATTATGCAATAATTAAAAGCATGTTGACATTTATTTGCACGTTAAGAAAGCGATAAATACAGCAGTTTTATAATCTAAAGCAGTTATAAAGGAATGAAATAAGAAAGATATGCCAGTTTTGCTTCTGGAGAAGAAATTAAACACTTAAAGGAATTAAACAGATAATTGCACATAGGAGGGGTACAAATTCACAAAACAGTATGAAATGGTAAAAGCCTAAATATCCCCAGCAGATTCGTCATGCTGTCGCGCCCCCTTTTTTTCTTCGTGGAATCGGGTTCATGACATTTTGGGTATGGGACAACTCTTTCCTTTTGGGAACAGGGTTTGCATTTTTTAAGAGTCGACATCTTACGATTTTAAGGTGCGTTAGGACACTGATAAGGTTCATCTACAACTACGTTTGATAAACAGAGATAGGTAAGGGATTGAAATTATCCTAGGGGAAGGTTTTAGGCACCCCTCAAGATCCACTAGTGTGGTTCCCGGCTAGACAATTTTTGTGAATTTGTGCAATTAGCGAATAAACAAGTAGGGCTCAAATATAGGGGATTTAAATACACAAGTGTTTGAAAACAATTAGTAAAAAATGGAATTTTGAAAAGAATTATAATCTAAAGCATGCTTATGAATAAAAGGGGGTGCCCTAGGTTTGTTTGTAATATGGATCACATCAATGCAATACCCGGTATGACACTCTTCAAAAGAGAGGATACACATGGTATTAGCGCACCGGTCATCATATTCATATCTACCCTTCCCACCCCGTTAAGGTATTTAAAGCTAGGATTGGTCTCGACCTCTATTGCATGTTGTTACTCGTCCCTTCCTATCAGTCCCGGAGGAATTTAGGACTTCTATCTTATTAGATGAGGTTCTAGGCAGACCCTCAAGTTTAAAGGCAAAATGCTAAGGCGACATACAAAACAGGTAGGATTGCATTTAAAAAGGGAAAACACATAAACAAATAGAAGGCTCAGATATATCTCCGCGAATAATGCACATAGACAACACGACTCATACACAGTTAAGGTCTGAATTTAAAATCCTAAAGCATGGTTTTTAAGTGATAACATCAGAACCAGATTTATTATATGACTCAGAAAAGAAGTCTGAATCAGGTTTGCCTACTAATTTTAACATTTGATAATTAAACAAAGGCAGTTCCAGTTTTACTTAAGTTATTACCTAAGGCTTGCCTAGGCATAAATCAAGATGCAATAGTTATTCAAAATTATTAAAAGGCGGTTTGGAGCTTATTTTTGTTACCTAAAACATGTTGTTTTAGTTGCAGGGATTGTTGCCAATTTTATTCAAAAAACATCACAATGTGAAAATTGTTACTTACTACCTTTTCACGAATCAACAATTAATTAAGCATTTTAGACAAAATGCAAACAGGATCCTAGAACATGATATCTAATATGCATATGCAAATGGCAGGGTTGTTGAAAAACAGAGTCCTTAAGACATGATTTCTAAATGTACACAAGAGTTGCAGAATTGTTGGAATACGACTTTATGAATAACAACTTTTTATACTAATGTTATTATTGCCCTAGGAGCAGGATTTCTAAGCGATAGACATAAAACATGGTTTAATAAATGAGATGCTGAAGCAAGAAACATGAATCCTAAGAAGATTTCTAATGCACGTATGAATCCTAAGCATGGTTTCTATTGCATAATTAGAAATATAACCCTAGTGACAAGTTTTCTACCCTTTAACAACTATAGCATGCATATTTCCCCATTGTTTTTCACTAGCCAACCCAATATTTGTTTACAAATTATTATAGACCATGTGATTGAATTACATGAGATATGCAAAAATAAAAGTTACAACTACAGGAAGCCTGATTCTGACTTCATCTTTGAGTTATGTAATACACCACCTCAAATGCCAATATTGTTTCATAGCCTTTCTCATATCTGGATGTGTCAGAGTTTTCTAAGGACCTTAAGGTGCTCACACCCAGATTGCACAACCAAACAGAGTGAGTGAAGTGTGGAAGGGCCAGCTTGTTTGTGTCCAAGTTCAGAGGGAGCTCTAGGGTCCCAAGGCAAGGCTCACACAAAAGGGGTAGAACCTAGAAGTCTAAGAGTATGTGTTAGAGTGCTTGACATGGGTTTAAAGAAGTTGAGTTGGAAGACATTTTTGAAAACAACATGTTTGAAATAAGTTTATAAAACAGCAGAATAGTAGCTTAGTGGACACAGATTTTGAAAGGGAAAGGGGATGGGAGCAACAACAAAACATACAAAACAAGTTCAAAGAGCAATACAGCTTCAGCAGTTACAAATGGGGAAGTAGGGGTTGGGGACATAGAGGACGCAAATCAGAAACACATAATTAGTCATGAATTAGTGTTAATCAAATACACTTGGAGACATCCTAGTTGAGGGACATAAACAGGAACAAGTAAACATGCTGATTACATTTGAACAAAGGAGGGCAGAATTTTAAGCATGCTGAGTAAAGCAGTAAACAAGAAGTGCAATTTAATAGCATGAGCCAATAAGTCAGTGCATAAAGAGACAGGGATTGACAAACAAGGGAACACATAGAGTTGAGTTTCAGAATTTAAACTAGGAACATACTAGTTGAAAAAGCAAAGTGCATAAAAAGGTAAAGCAATCAGAGCTCCACAGCCTAGCCTTGGCTTTCAGCCGGCTAGATAAAGTAGTAGCACAAGTAGTAGAGAAAGAAAAGAGAGTTTGAGTATGTATGTGTGTGTTCTGAACTAGTTGTTCACGTGTTTAGAGAAGAGAGGGTAGAGTATTTATAGCTTTGAAAAATAGGTATAAAATAAGGTAACAAGTAAAGGTTTAGCACAAATATGAAAGTAATCACAATTAGAATCCCATTAATGCAAGTAATCCCCTTTAAACAAGGAATTACAGCTTAACGGATACTAATAGGGATAACTTAAGGAAAGAAAATCTGTTTGAGAAAGATTGATTTTTACCATATAAGGGGTGGTAAAAGTATAGATTATATAATTGAGTCTAGGTACAGAATATACTTAATTTGAGGAAAGTATTCAGCAAGAATGAAGCACCACAATAAATAAGGGAATGGAATCAATCAACTTAAACAAGTGAGTGAAATATTAAGGGTTTATTAGAAAACCTTGCAATCAGACCGTAACTTAAGGAAATTAGGATCAATCAAAAGGGAGTCACGATTCTGCACTTCGACATATAAATAGAAAAGAATGAACAAGCGTATCAGACATACAGGGTCAAACATATTGACAAAAAAAAGCAAACTAGATGAACACAAACATACAAAAGTGACATGAGTAGGCTAAGGACTACTCGAAGCATGGTAATCAACAAGGTCAAGTAGTCATGGCTAACACATAGAACCGAAATGAAGAAACTAGTTTAACACATAGCAACAGGTAAAGGAGATCAGACCAACACACTGAAACAAGTAAAAGAAGTCTTTAAAACTCATAGTAGCAAGTGAAGAAATTTTTTAAGAAATTAGGGTTTTAACAAAGTTGAGTTAAAAAGCGGCAAGAACTCAGAATCATTTAATACAAACAAAGATAAAGGATTTAACCATAAAGAACCCAATCAAAATAGGTATACATATAAAATAAACAAGGACAGTTCCAAGACCCCGGATAAAACCAAAGATACTTAGGGTTTTCAACACGATGAACCAGGTAGAAGAAAAACATAAATAAACCATTTAAACATAGTAAAATCATAATACAACACTGAAAATCAGAGGAGAAGTCTTTTAAAAGAGGTTAAGAAAACCCTAATCTTGAAGACGGAGAGTCACTTCAAAAAAATCGGAAAAACCTTTGAGAAAAACACCAAGAGGTTCATAACATGCACAGATCTAAGACAGATCTGAAAGAAAAATTGGTAAGTCTTTAAAGTTAGGGTTTCGGAGAACCCAGAAAAAGTGAGAAAACTTCGAAAAGTTACCGATCTAACTAGAAAAGTCGCAGATCTTACTCGAATACTCATGGATGGCCGGAAAATGTCATGGGAAGCCTTGAGGGCCTCAAAATGATGACACATGCTCAAGAGGGACCCATAAGGCTAGTAGGTGGTGAGACTACTATGGATTCAGGCAAGGAGATAGCCGGAGAAGGTGGGTAAAGTTCATCGGAGAGGAGGGGAGGGGGAAGGTTCTAGAGAGAACCAGAGATAGAGAGAGAAAGATGAGAGTCGGTTGAGTGAGGAATGAGAGGGTTTAGGGGGGTCGTTTGGTTTAATTTAGGAAGGTGAGTTGGGGACCGTTGATCTGAATGATCAACGGTCTAGATTGAATGGGGTACGTGGCGATCCGGGTTGGTATGGGTTAAAATTGGTCTAGGATCGGTTTTTTTAATTGGAATTGGGCCTGGGAATTGGGTTAAAATTGGGCTAGGGTCGGGTTTTTTAAATAGCCACTTTTTCCCTTTTAATTTATAAAAAATAGTAAATAGTTTCTAAAAATTAATTTAAAAGGCTAAAATGATTGATAATACATAATCAACAATTTAAAAATACAATATCCAATTTTATGTGTATAAAACATAATTAAACCTTAAAATGGCTAATATTGCAATTATGTGCAATTTAGCATTAAAAATACTAAATGAAATTGTCAAAATATAAAAAAATTACCTTAGCCATGTTTTCGCATAAATATAGAAATACTATAGATGAAATATCAAAACAATAATTTTGGAAATAATTATTGAGGATTTTATGGATAAAAAGGGAGAAAATTAATCAATTTAAATCTTTACAAATTATGGAAAAATAATACAACCCTTGGATATGCTTATGTATGCATATATATGCTATTTTGAAGTTATTTTTTATATTGAAAATATATAAGGAAAAATTGGGTATCAACACCCCTCCCCCCCCATCTTCAGCATCGGACAGAAGGAACTTGGCATCATACTCCTTCCTTTGGCTTGCTCAATCTCCCCCAAAAGATCGAAGCCCCTGGCATGAATCTCTTTGAGGATTTCCCTCTGGGATCTGCACCTCCCATACTCCTTGCTATTGCTTGCACGGTCAAGGGCCCCCTTCAGCTCAACTTTAGCAACGACAGCGCTCCTCGAATAGGCCCGGACATTCACCAACGTGGTTTTCGCCTTCGAAAGCTCGGACGAAAGCCTTGCAATCATTTTTGCCCGAGCAGTATCATTCGCACGAACAATCTAGATTTGCGCCTCAAGAGCGGAGTCATCGGCCTGAGCCCTCTCTTTTGCCACAAAATGGGCACTCGCATACGCCTACAGCTCGATGAATTTGCGTTTGACTCGACCAACCTCGCCCCAGAGTTTTCCCAGCTCATCCACCTTGTCCTTCAACTGAAACATCAAAACATCAAAACGACAAGATAGAAATGAAGTGCAAGCTAGCATGAAATACAGGGTACCCGTTTCTCCAAGCGGGTCTCACGGATCTGGTTTCGGTCCACCTCACGCCGTAAGGAAACGAGCTAGCTTTCTATTGCCGCACAAAGAATCTTGAGAGATTTCTCCCTATCCAAAGCCTCCCGCAATGGTGCCTCGCAACGAAGCAGCTCAGATTTAAGCCTATCAAAGGCCTATGAAAAAAAGCCAGATAAAGAAAACAAAGGGGGGAAAAGGAAATTCACGGGGCCAGAACAATCTTACAGCAGTCAAAACTCACCATGAGGCCAAACGCTGAGCCTCACCGAAGTTCGAAGTAACGTTCGATGGCGTACCATTTCCAGAAGGTTGCCGATCGACCGAATTGCTTCTCCTTAACCATTGAGAGGGAGTCGCCTCACTGCAAGATTTTTCACACCCCGGAATATCTTTCCTTTTATCAAAACTCCTTGATCCCGAGGCCAGCAATCTCTCCTCTTCCCCTGGGGAACACGGCCTCACTTCGAAAGGACCCCCGGAACCTGCGACAGTTAAATCAATTAAACCGGCAAGAAAAGCGCCATTTTTTAGGAGGAAGAGTGTCGGTCACGTACCATGATGCTTCGCCTCCCATATCCCTTTGGACAGATCTCGCCATCGGTGCCTATCATAAATCGAGCAAGCTTCCAGTTTACGAGACCAATCGGCTAAATCAGGGACCTCGCTAGGCGACTAATGAGTTGCTACAAATAATTAATAGAAATATATCGTTACGGAGCTAGCCTCCGGTCGAAACGAAGATAGATCATATGAGGTACTTACATGTGAAGTTCTATTTCTCAGGAAATGGCAAACATTGTCCAAGAATGACGTCGGTCGTTCGGATCCGAACAAACCAATTCATCCATTCCCGGTCCTCTCCCTCCTCGTTGCTAACAACAGGAGCTTGGGTGGATCGATGCTGAAGAGAAATCAGGCCCCGGTAGCACAATGGCTAATACAACATCACAAGATGGTTGAGGGTAAACTCTATCCTGGCCTTGTCGGCAAAATATCACATCGCCTACACTATTCTCCAAAAGGAGGGATGAACCTGTACCTGTTTTACTTGATATCTCTGACAAAAATCGAGCATGACCCGGTCGGGGGAACCTGGCGCAAAAACATGAGTGTATATGATTAAAAATCCCTCAACATATGTAATAATGCTCTCCTCGAGGGAAGGTACTTGCAAAATCACACCTTCCCCCCATCCGCAATCTTTTCTGATCATCTCGAGGTTTTCCTCCCCGCAATGATGAAATGATCCTCGACACATGCTCCTGATGGCTCGGAACATTGGGAGGTTTTCCCGGCGTAACAGCTCTCCTCGAGGCAGGGCATCTCGAGCCTTGCTCACCTGATGTCGGAGGCGAGCCACTGGTGCCAACTGAATAGCAGAACGCATGAGAGATTCCCCTCCACCCGATGATCGGATGTCGACGCAGCAACCATGGCTACAACAAAGTAAGGGGAAAAAATAAGGATCTGAGAAAAATTTCCTGAAATAGCGAAGCGGGAGGACTAGCATAAAGTGCCCAGCTCTGCAGAAGAGACAGCCTTTTCAAAACGGCAAATTCACCACTTGAGAAACGGATGAACAAATATATAGGGTCAAAGCAACAACTGCCCACCTACCCAAGAGGGCCAATTAATTTTGGTCGCGTTAACGTTACCCTCTCTTAGGGAAGCATACTGGAGGGATCACCCCGGCCCCCCATTTTTTAAATATCGAAGAATACGAATATGGTTACCCCATGTAACTCAAAAAACTGCAAGACCTCGAGGAGGCCCCCTATGCCACGAGCTTCAGTCCGAGAGAAGCTGTCGATTTAACCCCGGGACATGGCCAGTTTCAGGGCCCCGATTGATCCGAGAATAGGCTCCGAAGGGCCGATGCCGAGAGGCAAAAGCTAAAACGCGAAAGTAAAGGGGCAAGGAGACTAAAAAAAGGGGGAAGTGAAGGGCTGACAAAATGAAAATCCCTTTTTTAGATTGTCAAAAAAATAACATCTTTGCACAACCCATTCCCCCGGGGGCCGCATATAAGGGGAAAAGGAAAGGATACAAAATTACTCGGAGACTACTCTTCATTGCTATTATCTTCGCCCTCATTGGGGGAAACTAAAAGTGCCAGTTCTTCCTCCATGAGCCTCCTTGAAATCAACTGACAGATCGATACCTCTGGTACTGATTTTCTCCAGGGTCTCTCTCCTCGCCTCCGCCTTATCATGCTTAATAGCTGAGGTTAGTTTTTGCTCAGTTGCTATGTATATGTCACGAGCTATTCTATGTGTCGTGGCTGCATCCTCCTGATAAGTAACAACATTTTGTTCGACCTCGGACTTAGCCGCGGTCAAGGCAGCAACCTCCCTGCGTGAATCCTTGAGAAGATCCCGGGATGTTGCCAACTCCCTGGCTGCTATTTCATTTTGCTCCCTCAGCCTGGAGCTCCCCATATTCAGTTAATTAATCAATGAGCCACTCTACTCGATCTACGTAAGAAAGGTAAGCCAATATATATGGGAATACAGAATAAAAGTTGGGCACGAGCAAAGCAAAGTACCCGAGCAGCAAAATGGCATTCTCTCGGAGTGCCGTTTCCAAAGTGGCCTGAAGTTCTCCCAGTTCTTTCCCTCCGTGGGTAGAGCGATCCTCCGAATCCTGCAACTTTGAGGTAATTTTTTTACACTCCTTTTCATGATAAGAAATCTCCCCGTGGAACCGAAGGATGGCATGATCATACATCTCCTTGCACTACGGCATAGCCGAAAAGTTAGAAAGATGAATAATGACGTTCGAGGACAAAAGAAATGCACGAGAAATGGCTATCACCTGCTGCATGAACTTCTCCACCACTTTACAGCACCAGGAATATCAAGATCGGTGCTATCACTAACACCATCAAAGATGTTGGAAATAGAGCCTCCCCCTTTGAGAGGAATCCCTGTTGTGGAACCGATCATCCCTTGAGCATCCCACAGCTCCCCTAATGAGACCGGGAAGCATGAAAGGAAGTCTTTCAGGTTGCCAACTTCTCCAAGAGGCAACCCACGTTCCTGAAAGGCTTCGAGCCCTGACCCCTCAGGATCAACAGCAGCGGTTCCCCTGGTGGAAATTGCATCGAATCTAGTTGCGCAATTTGAAGCTACATCAACATCCTCTTCAAGGCTCCCTGATTTACGAGCCCGACTGGTACCAGTCGTTCCAAACTCAGCAACCTACGGGCGAGGTGCATGCAAGTCTCTCGCACTCGAACTCATTCTCCGCTCTAGCGGGCATTTATCATTATTCTCTCCCTCGGTTTCAGGATTCACCTCTAAGATTGAAGCAGCAATCCTAGCAGCGGCTCGATGCTCGAGTGGCCTGGTTTTCTTTGCCATAGGATGGACAATAGCTGCCTTGTTTTTCCTCTTTTTACTCATGTCAGGTTCCAGAGCCCCTACTTTGCCACAAGGGGACGGCCTCATCTGATATTCTTTCCAAGACCTGCACCAGCGTAGTAACTGCAAGACGTTTTCACTAAGGGCTCAGAAAGAAACACAAAGTACAAGGTGTAGGTGGTAAAAAAACCTCACCATGATTCTTAGCCACCAAACGCTTCATGGCCAGGCCGGTCCAAGACCGAACACGGTATGGGAACTTCTCGTCCAACTGCCTGATCCATCCCGACAAATCTTGAACCACCTCCGGGTACCAAGCAGCAGCTACAGGAAGCACAAGAGATCATTATTTCAAAAGGAAGAATAGTTGAAAAGCGGTTAAGGGAAATATTGCTTACGTCGTGTATTCCACCTATCTAGAAAGGGCATCCTCTGGGCCGGGATGATGTCTGAGGTCTTTTCCCGGATGAACCTGCTCATCAATCCTCGATCCTTTTCCTCATCGACGCTCGAGAAAAAAGATTTTTTCGACCGATGGCGGAGCCTGATTAAACCTCGATAAAATTGAGGGTTGTACATCCTGATTAGATGATTGAGGGTAAAGATCTCACCCTCAACCCCTTCGGTGAAATGGCGAAGCATCAACACTATCCTCCAAAAAAAGGGTAGATCTGACCAAGCATCACCTGGTATCGGTCGCAGAAATCAAGGATAACCGGGTCTATCTCCAGGGGAGAAGACTCGGTAGAATTATGGGGACCCAGGGTGAATGGGTAGGTGTACATGTAAAGGAAGCTAGCCTTATGATCCGTGATATTATCATTGGGACCGGGAATCTCCACCCCCACTACCTCGCTCCATCGGCAGTTCGTCCTCACCTTGCTAATATCGGTCACGACGTTAACGTATCTGGACACATGCTCGCACCAGCCCCGTGTAGATGAAGTGGCATCGACACTAAAATCCTCTAACATATCGAGATCCGGTGGGGTACACTGTTCCAAATAGGGAATTACTCTGGTTTCTTTGTTAGGTGATCGGGATGATAATGTAGAATCATTCCGCCGGGGAACCATCTTAGAAGTCCTAGCCATGTCAACGGTAAAAATTCTTCTATAAAAAGATGAAAGAGTCTCAAATACAAAAGATTCTAGCTCATGAGCTTGGAAATGGGGTTAAAGTGGGAAGTGTCAAGCAACTGATGCATTTATAGGAACCGCTTGGGGAGCGGAAAGGACGAGCCAATGGCAGTTCCTGGGTTTCTCGATTATCGCATCTGACAGTGACCTTGCACAGTTCTCTGGAACATGGCATTTAATGCTTTTAAACGGTTGACGTCACGGCAATGATAACCTCGAAGATGACAGTTCAAAATCGTTTCCTATTACTTCGTTCTAGGAAACGCGGAGACTATCTATATACGGTGAAATCGAAGAGACCGATTTCTCGTCACTAAGGTTCATTCGGGGAGTCATATTGGTATCTCGAGGCTGTACGGCTACGGTCAAGCTCCCTCCCCTGAGGTTCACCCACTACCTAACAAAGATTTCGAGGCTGGGGAACTCCCGAGGCGAGCAACTAGCATCAGCAGAGTCTCTTATCGTGCCTAGCCGTCCCATCCCCGTGTTTTTACATTTAATACAGTATTTCCCCTGCTATATAAAGGGAATCCACACACCTTGTAAGGGGTTTCTATTGCTCCAACTATTCTACACAAGATCAATAACATCCCTCTCTCTTTCTTCTCCCTAACTTGTTCGCTCTTACTCGCTCGAGGCTACTCTTTACATTTATTGCTTTCATACTTGTTCTTTGTTTATTGCTTGGTATTGGCCATAAAGAGCTTTATTTAATTAAATTCTAACTATTATACCTTCCTCGGTTACCCTCGATAGCTCAAGCTTGAGCCAGATATCGATCCCGAGGCCCTTCATCGACCTGTTCGAAGCCCAAGCAACAAGCCCCTCGGTTTGATTACTGCCCCGTTATAAAGCCCCAGAAAATTTTGCTAAGTAATTTAAGATTTCGTAGTGCCAAGGTGGGCTAATTATTATATTCTGTGTGCAAATGAGGATTCATGATATAATGGATATCAATTGGATATGTTAATAAGTGTATAAGTCATATTATAAGTGATTTGGGGTCTAAGGAGAGGCCTAAGTCTAAGCCAAGTTGGGAAATTTTGTAATAGACTAAAGTTGTAAATGAGTACGCACAAGACCTCACTTTGGACAAGCATATCTCCATTTATGTAAGGTTTTGTGTGATGCACAACCTATAAAATTAAATCTATTTGAGTGTAGTTTCCAACGCGTCAAACCGTTTGTCATTTGGAGGTTTATACAGAAAGTTATGACCATTTTACCGGACCTATGTCAGACGCACATCCACGGCGCGGCCGCGGGAAAACTGAAAGTTTTTGCCTCCGGGCGCGGCCCGAGCATGGTACGACCACGGCCACTGCGTCCCGGGCGTGGTTTGACCACGGTCGCACGCCGAGCAGCCCTATAAATACCCCAAGACCGGGTATGGAGAGTCTCTAAGTCATTTTTTTGAGCTAGGGCTTGCTCTATCAAGGGGAATCCGTTCCATGCTTCCCTCCGATGATCCAAGGTAATGTTTTTGGAGTATTTTGACTTGATTGTTACTCCTAAACACTTATATTAACAAGGATTGATCTTGAAAATCCATAGATTCCCATTCAAATCCCTAAATTGATCAAGAACACTACAAGTGGGGATTCTCAAGATTCTTACTATAAGAGGTATGTGTATCATCTCTAACTACTCTATGGTGATTATTTATGTATGGTATATATGTTAGAACTCATGGGACGGTGATTGGAAGCCATAAGTGTCTAACCTAGGTTGTGTTGGTGTTGTAGAGATTGTGAGATGGGTTATTGAGGTATGATTCTTGGGTGTAATAGTATTATGTATACATCCATATACAAATTAGGTTTGTGGGAAGATTCTTGAACATAAATAAGTAAAGATTAGGTTGGGGAATGAAGGAAATCTTGTAAAAGAGATTTGAAATCAAGATGCTCAACTAGTATTTGATAAAATGCTCAAATGATCTGAAACCATGAATACCTTCCTAATTTGTGTCCAATTTTGTTATGTCTCAACATAGATTGGGATTGCTAGAATTTTCGGTACATCTGAGTAACTTAAGGAAAGTTTAAACAAGGTATGTATGGCTAAAACCCTCTACTCTTAGAAATTGAGCCTCCATGGTGCCCGTGCAAATGTTGTAAGTCCGAAATTTTATTGATGTGGCACTTGTTATGTCAAATGAATTGATGTTGTGAAAATGTATGTAGAAGGTGCTTCTTCATGTGTTTAATGTGTTATTCTTTGTAAATTGTGGATCTATGGAAAACATGAGCTATGTGCTAAATGCCTAAATGTCAAGTCAAGGTTACATTGTGATTGATATGCCAAACTAGATAAATTCCTCTCTATGCTTATAACTTAAATTTCTTTTGTGTGTGCCTATGATCTTAAATGGCAAGGTTAATGTTAAAAATGGGAATAATGTGGCAAATGTGGCCCCAACTACCGATGAACTAATACATGTGGAACCAAAGATTGAAGTGAGAATGATCAACGGAAAAGAGTAACGTCTTGATAAGATGGCTTAGCCGATTAGGCCATGATCGGATGCCATGTTATGCACACATGGTGGTAATGTATTGATAATTGAAACTGGAAAGTGAGAATGAAATAAGGGTAACTTCTTGGCAAGACGGCTTAGCCGATCGGGCTGTGATCGGACCCAGCTCAAAGAAGAGGTGGTAATATGGATGATGATGCAATGATATGGAATGCCCCAATCTAAAATTTTAGAAATTATGTGAAAACTATGTGAACCTCTTATATTGTTGGTATGGTGCTTATTTGAAGCTTTGTTGTCCTTATGATTTCTTTTACTCTTGTATGGTTGTTCTTTCTAATTGGATGGTGCTTAGTTATATATACTAGTGTTATTCGATGGCACTAACATCTCTTTTGCTAGGGCATTATGTATTTAAATGGATGTAGGTGTTTCTATAGCAGGCAGTGTGTGCCGCAGCTAGTGTCGCATCATCCTTTCAGCTGACTTGGTGAGCCCCTCTTCGTTTCGGGGTCCTGTTTCATATGTATATCATGTACTTTATATTTGAGGTATAGCCAGAGCCTTGTTGCCTAAATTTCCATATTATTCTTCAGTTTTATTTAGAGGCTTCATATACAGGTTGTGGGTAGTGTCGGATATTGGAATTAAAGTAGAAATATTGATGTTTCGCAATGATGTATAAAACTTGTAATATCTTCAAAATTGTGAACGAAGTTGTTAATGGAAATAAAATGGATTTATTAATAACATGTTTATAGAATTTGATTAATGGTGTACATTCCTCTTTATTCAAAGACGAATTTGGGTAGTATGAAACCTAACAGGCTTGCTCACTCGGGTTTACTCGGTTGAGCGCCAGTCGCGCTCCTCGGGTTTTGGGGCGTGACACCCATTTTAGCTTGTATCTCATCGTTAAATTTCATACTCCTGGCATCAACTGCTCTAATAACTAGCATAAAAATATATCACATATTTTTAGAGTCTAATTTATAAATTTAATTGTACTATTTTCACGGTATACGGTTTTGTACACTTTAAAATATTACTTGATAAGATTTTAATCATCAAAAGAGTCTCCATCATTATCTTCTAAGATTTTGCCTCAATTTTTTGCATGAAATGAGAAACAACACTAGAACAAAAAAGAATTAGTGAATTGGAATATGAACAACATTCATCCTCTATCAAGCATGTGATTTGTTCACTCAACTTTTCTTGTCCCTCGCTTTCATCACATTGTGGCAAATTTTCACATAAAAAGAGTGATTAACAAGCGGTATTCATTTTCAATTTGAGTTATACCTCCATTTAAACTCTTGACCTTACAAAATTGAGGTACAAGTCTTGCTTCATTTGCATGTAGAAACATATCATCAATAAGGTCATACCACATGATATCATCATTTTCACACTTCCACGGATCATTTGCCTTTGCACCATTGAAATTTTCTTCAAAATGTGATTTTCTATGCACTTGCTGCTCCAACTTTTCAGTGATTCTTCTTCAATAACCTGAAGCCCCTTTCGTTAGTGTCCGCCAAATTATTATAGCAAGACTGATTCGATTTCATGTGGAGCCAAATTGTTCCTTCACAACTATGGTGTAAGTTGTAATGAGTTCATGTGGATCCGATATTCTATCGTATTTTGGAATATTTGGTATGTTGAATCTCTTTAGGATCTACTCTGGAGCTGGACTAGGTTTGAATGGAAATTGTATATACTTCTTCTAATATACTTTTTCAAGTCCTAGCCCTTTAAGACCAAAGATGCCCCTCGGATTTGATCCATCCGAGCCTAATATTCCTTGGCATTCTAATCAATTCAAGAATTTATTTCTCTCATGAACCTCATGAGTTCGGTCTTGAAAGGATCGTATGTATTATTTTCATTTCCAGATCCACTACCTACACCGCCTGCTTGGTTGTTTAGCCAAAACTCCCCTCCGGAATTGATTTTATCTGTTCTTGGTGCAGTTTGATTTATAGGCACATCATGAGGGGCTCGAACTCAACCATTTGAATTATTTGAAGCCATCGATAACGCTTGTTGAAGTTTAATAAATATCCAGTCCTGTCTTGAGAGATATTTCATAATTTCTTGTTATTGTGCTATCAAAATGTTTACGGTATTAGCTACGGGCTCGTCACCCAAATCATCAAGAGGGGGACTCCTCGCACATCGAGTTATTCTTTCCACCTGGTTCGAAGGTATATAGCGACCTGACCAGTATTTTGAGCATTGACATTTTATTCGGTGGTTTGAGATATTGAGCTTTTGACTTGTGTGCAGGGTCTGTTTTGATTTTTGGGTGGTTCAGGATTAAATTGGAAGAGTAAATTTTAATTTGAAGCTTTAAGTTATAAGAGTTGATCAAGGTTTGACTTTTGTATAAATGATCTCGGATTTATACTTTTATAGTTCCAATATATTCGTATGGCGGTTTTTGACTTAGGCATATGTCCGAATTTAAATTTGGAGGTTCCTAGGTTATTTTGGATTTAATTGGCAAAAGTTGGAAATTTAAAGGTTTGGAAGGTTCATAAGTTTGACCAATAGTTGACCTTGTTGTTATCAGGTTCATATCATTGTTCCAGGATTTGGAAAAGGGTTGTTATGTAATTTGTGACTTGTGTGCAAAATATGGAGATATTCCGAGTTGGTTAGATGTGGTTCGACACGAGTTTTAAAAGTTGGAGGTTCGATTAGTTCATTAAGCTTGAATCGAGATATGATTTGTTGTTTGATATTATTTTATGTGATTTTAGGCCTCAAGTAGGCCCGTATAATATTTTGGGACTGGTTGGTATGTTTGGATAGGGTCCCGAAGGGAACGGGTGTGTTTCAGATGTTTTTCAGAATAATTTGATCTTGTTTGGCAGTTTTGTTACTGGTGTTTCGCACCTGCATAGGATTGGTAGTAGGTGCAATGTCGTTTATGTGGAATGTAGTTTGCTTATGCGAAGAGGAGGTGGTCTAAGATATTGTAACTTTCGCAGATGAATGTTTGAGACCTGAGATGAGAGGTCGCCTTTGTGGATCTTGTAGCACAGATATGACCACGGTTCTGTGATAGTATATGCACACCTGCGGAGCCACCGATATGATGCTTGGTCCGTAGATGCGAGATTGGTTAGACTCAGTAGGGTTTGCAGATGCGAGCAAGGGCTCGTAGATGTGAGGTCTCTGGTGTGACGTTATTGTCTGCAAATGCAGAGTCACTAGCAACTTATTATACTTCGAGGGTTGGCTCATATTTCATTATTTTAAGTGTTGGAGCTTAGTAAGAGGCGACATTTGGAGGATATTTTCACTACTATTTTGTTGGTAAGTAACTTCCACTTGGATTTGATTATGTACATTGATTTCCCATGGATTTACACACTTTAATCGTGGAATTTTGATGGAAAAAATGGAATATGTGCCTACACTTTAAGAGAGTGTATTTTGGGAGTTTGAGTATATATTTGGACTCAGATTTGGAATCTAATCACATATTTTGACACAGCGGGTTATGTTTCATCAGATTTTTATATTGGTTCTGGTCTCAAGAACGTTGTCCCCGGGTTGACTTTTGGGGAATTCTTCAAAGAAGGATACTTTATTGATTATGACTACTTCCTTGGGCATTGGTTGGCTTCCTTGATTGATGTTTGTCCAGATTGGAGCCGGTTAGAGATGATTTCTCAAGGAAATGTGATTGTGGAGCTTTGGTCTAGCCGAATGAGGTAAGTGCTTGCCTGTCTTTGGTTGAGGGAATTTTTTTAATAATTGATATTGTTTGCTACATGTGGGGGTGATATATATAAGCTGATGAGCGTACATAAATTTGCCATGGGTATTCATGCTCTGGGTGGATTCTAGATTACTCTATGCCTTGTTTGGTCGGTTGTTCTACTTGATTCTATATTTTACTCAATTGATTGACTATGTGAGCATGATCAATCATGCTAGAGCTAATGTGAGTCTATTGGTACGTTATTTTGAACATGATGATCAAATCTTGAGATTGGTGCTATACTTGCCTTGGACATAGATATACATATGTTATGAACACACATCCGTACTTGTTCTTGTGTTGTGCCTTGATTTTGATGTGTACACTCTGTGACACATATTTGATCCTTTGTATGACTACTTGAACTTGATTTCTACTATTCATATAGCCATAGTCATGCTTTGTATGTTGAACACTAATCAACATTTATTTATTATCTTGTACTTATGCACCTTCTTGACAAGTTATGAGCATTTCTTTTGTGGTAATTTGGTATATTGCATTGTTATTATAAAGGCACATGTGGACATATTGGCAGATTAATTGGGTGTTGGCATGACGTATGTTATGTGATTGTGAAGCTATTATGGCACGAGGTGTTAACCGTGCAATTGTGATGATATTGTGGCACGAGGTCTTTGATGTGCGATTTGGATTTTGTTTGCACATATGGCATTGTCATTATTGTGCATGTGGAGAAATAGGTGGCATTCTTAATTATACGCATGCAGTGAAATAAGGGTGGCGTTCTCAAAAAGTGCACATGTGGCGCAATAAGGTGATATGTGCATGTGGAAAAATAAGGGTGACATTTCTTGATGTTGCGCATGCGGTGAAATAAGGCCGACATTATTGATGATGTTATGTGATGGTTTGAGGGTGATTTACTTGATGATATTTATATGGTGATACAAGGGTGACATTCTTGATTATGCATGTGTATTCTTTATGTTTTTCATGCATTTTTACATGATATTTGCATTGCATCTAACATGCTAATCTATGTCTCTATTATTATTTGATGAATTTGTTGTCACGATAAATTTACCTATGTTTAGTTGATGTCTCATGTTTAGTTGAGTTGTCGGTAGCGTATTAGATTGATTAAAGAGAAGGTTGTCAGCATATACTTGATGTATTGGATTCTTGAAAAGTTCTCTTAAATGTGTTAATTGGTAATTGATACGGAATCAGGTCATGTTTGGCACATGTTTAGGGTCATGTATGAGTATCATAGCAGACACGTTATACGATGCATATCTATTTGTGAGCAGGGTTGGAGCAAGTTGTATTTGTTTGAACATGTCTAATTGGGAGAATTTTCCTATTACCCTATCTCAGTTGTGCACTTTTACTGCTAATATCCTTTATTCTGTAATTGTCATTCTGAAATATTTTCTCTGTATTATACATGTTATTGTGTTGTATAGGATATTCAAAGTGAGTATCGTTTGACTTAAAACCCTCTTCACTACTTCTCTGAGTTAAGTCAAGATACTTACTGAATATATGGGGTCAGTTGTACTCATACTACACTTCTAGACTTTGCATGCAGATTCGGGAACTAAGTAGTTGTGGATGATGAAGCCTTGCATTGGAGACATATTAGTGTACCAGATTCAGGTTACCTTGTGTTCATGGTGGTTTAGGACTTTTTTTTTGTTTATTTAAACTTCAAATAGATGTTGTATTGATTATTTAATGAGCATTATGATCTAATCATATTGGCTAATGACTTGTACTACTAGTCCTTATGATAGTTGATTGAATTCTATACAGTTCTTTTTATTATTAAAATTGCTGATTTCTCATTATAGTTATAACCTATACTATTTGGTTTACCTAGCGGGTCGATTTAGGTGCCATTGTGACTTGATGGGGTTTTGGGTTGTGACTAGTTAATGTCATGATCTAGGTTCATAGGTTCTACAAGTTATGAGAAAGTGTCTAGTAGAGTTCTGCGAATCGATATGCTGACGTCTATACATATCTTCGAGTGGCTACATGGCATCTTTGAACTTCCCTTATTTCTTTCCTTATCATGTGGTCTTGTTTCAGCTTGAATTTTGGATCTTCAATTTCTTCACATTCATCCATATGTGATGTTGAGCACTTAGACTCAGATGTGCACTGAAGGCTTGTGATGTTGCAGATAAGCTGTAAAGGTCTGTGGATGCATGATTATCATTGTGATATGTTGTCTAGTCCTATATGTAGATGCATTAATAGATCATTTAGTTGTTTATTAGTGGGATGAAATGTTTCTTATATCTGGTGGATGAGTATGAATGAAGGAGGATTAATTGATTGCATGGTGTCTACAACAATGGAGGGAGTCAAAGAAAGATGTCGGTTGGAGGATAAGAAGGTGGGTTATCTCTTGTGAAAGGGTGTGAGGTTGTGTGTTCCTTATAAGGTTTCTATGATGAGTTGTTCCTTCTATTAAGTGGAGTGCATGCACTACTACCAAAGGCCGGATTGCTTGGGGGAGTTCACACGACTGTCACAAGAATGAATATGCACTTGGAAGAGTCTTTGGAGTATTTTATGACTTGTGTTACATGAGTTTATTAAGTATTCAGTTGATTAACAATGCGAGATTGGGGTAGTTATAAAAGAAGTGTACTATAGGTTACTAATGATGTGTTCTATGGCTTTAATCCAAGTGGGGGAGTCTACTATCGACAATCGGATCGCATGATCATATGTTATATTAAATTTTGGAATAAGGGATGCTTATGGATTAAATATAACTTGGAAAAGGTGACGTCGAGGATGATTCAAACAAGGGATTGGCTGAAGGCATGGTATTATACTTTGTGGTATATGGAATATTGGAACGATTCGAGTTTGATATTGGTTGTGGATGTAGTGTTCAAGGAAAAGGAGATATTCATGTGCTGGTGGAGCATAGGTTGTTTGGTGTGTATTGGTTGTGCATTGAAGAAACAACACAGTGGATGACTCTCGAGAATGATTCTAATAGGTCCAAGATTCATGTGTGGTATCTAAGGATTTCCATATTTGTTTGTGGCTGAGATCTAAGATTGCATTGAATGTTGCCGAGACTTGTAGTATTTCTATACCATTATTGACTCTACATGGCAATATTAGAGAGATAAAAGAAACAACTTCATATTCGCAGAAGGTCTCTTCAGAACGAAAATTTCGATTTGAGTTACTTTTTGGTTTAGTAGTCTTCGTGACTTGGTTTATTTGGAGAGATTTGGTTCTAATGGCTTGGACAGGTGCTAGCAAGATCCAGCAAGTTTACAATAGGCTCGATCATAACTTGAGGTTGATGTCTTCTGTAGGTATAGGAGGTTTTTGCGTGTTATTGTGTCCTCCTAGATTGAGTTAAGTAGGTGGTTCTTGGTTAATGGAGTGTCATCCTACTTGTCATTCAGAGTTGATTATGAGAATTTTGTAATAATGACAGATGTGGCACGTCGTGTAGGATTGAGATTTTAGGATAAGGTTGCAGTTCAGATTCAAAAGGAAGCTCTTGACTTCTAGATGACATAAGGCTAGAGGTTGATATGCATACGGTGAGATAAGGTGGGCTTGATACGCATGTTGCTAATAGGGAAACTACTAGAAGCCACGTGGTGTGATAAGGTGGGATAAAACGCGGGCAACTATTTCGTGAAAAATGATTTCAAAACTAAATGTAAGGCTCCCGCGGTAATATAAGGAAAGATTGTGATTGAAATTGTGAAACGTGAATAAGAGGTTGTACCTCAGTTGTGATTCTTGTTGTGCACTTCATATTGAAAAGAGTTATTGATTGAAATTCTTGTTGCTTATATGTTTCCCTGTCATACCAGTTTTGTCTGTATTTGATTATTTAAGGTTCTCATTAATTGCTTACTTCTTGTTGTCTTTCTCCTTACAATTATGTCATTAGTTTACATTATTAGACTTCTTTGTTATCATTCATTTCTCTATTTCCATATTACTTCTCGTTATTATATTTTCGTTCTATTTATTATGTCCAAGTAGGTTTCTTGACCCAACCTTGTCACTGCTCTACCGAGGTTAGGCTTGATACTTACTGGGTACCATTGTGGTGTAGTCATACTACGCTTCTTCACATTATTTTGTGCAGATCTAGGTACGTCTGCCCATGCTAGACTAACGAGCTCAAAACACACACTAAAATATGCTCGCTAGTCGAATGTAGTAAATTATAATATCGTATCCACAGGAATTGGAGTATAATATTATTTTCGTAGTTTATAGCTTGATTTATATCCAATATGATCAACAATTGAGAAATATGTGACTAGAACTAATATTAACTAAGAGACTATTTTTTTTTACTAATGGCGCTCTATGGAAGTAACGAATAAGGAAAGATATCAATGGGAAAAAATGGGGTTGATAGGATAGGTACAAGACAAATGTTTGGGATCTAACTCTAGATAATTCACTTCTAATGTTAAGTGAGTCTCTCGAATTTACTCAATCGTTTGTTCCCATGCTCAGCATAAACTCTTCTCTCTATTAAGTTTCAACCTCACAATATGACTAAGTTAAGCTTGGTGAAGATATGAAAGAATTCATAATGAATTGGTCTTTAGGAAAACCTCTTTTGATTATTCTCCTAACTAGGTTAATCAACAATTCAACAAGTCTCTTTCGATTACTAAGAAGAATTAATGAAGTTACCCAACAAAATATAACACAAAAATATCACAAGTTATGCCTCTCTCGATTACATTAACTAGTAAATATAGATGCAACAATTAACACATCTAAAACGATTCAATACCTAAACCAGAGTTACAATCCACAAACAAATTTCAATACACCAAATCCATCAAACCCTAAAGGTAACTACTCCATAGACATGGAGTAATTCATTAAAATTAATTAAAGTAAAGCAAAAACATAAAACAATCCAAACCCTTATCTTCAGTTGGGATTGAATGATCGATTCCTTGTGCTCTTGCTTCTCCCACTTCTCCTTAGCCTTTTTAAATCTTAGATGTGTCAAAAGTCCAGAAAATACCATTTTTCATATATATATATATACCCCAAGTAGGGTCGTTGTGTGCGGTGAAATTCGGGGGACCGATTTCCCTTTGACATAATGCTCCGAAGAGTGACCCCGGAAGCACGGGATCCCGGGTCAGTCGCTTACCTCAAAACCTATCAATGCCCTGCCAAGAATAACATCGGCTGAAGCCCCGAAGAATGCAGGAATCCCCCCGAGGAATGCACCTGGGTCGATTAATTCTGCTCAAGCGGCTCGACGTCAGCCCACATACGATGTAAAGCTAATAAGCTGTCACATCTCATTCTCTTTTGTCATACTACGCATCTTGTACTAAGTTTGGGCATCCCCTTTCTATAAAAGGAGGGTCACCAACACCTTCTAGGGAGGTTGCTCCATTTCTCCACAAGTGCAATAATATATCTCTCTCTTTTCTCCTATTTTGCTCGTTCTCACTGGCCCGAGGCCACTTTAATATCTATTGTTGTCTTACTTATTTCATGATATATTGCATAACATTGGCCGTACAGAGCCTTGCTTGATCGTATCCTTAATTTCTATCCTATTCCCGATTTCCCCCGATAGCTCGAGCTCAATTTGAATCTCGACCCCGAGGTCCTTATCGATTGGTTTTGCGCCCGAGCAACAGGCCCCTTTCGGTTTGGTTACTGCCTTGTTTTAGCTCGCATTTCATCATTAAGCTTCACGTTCTTAGCATCATCTACTCTAATAACTAGCTCGGGAATAGATCACGTATTTTTAGAATCCCATTTACAAATTTAATTGTTCTTACCGTTTTCACGGTAAACAGTTTGGCGCCCATCGTGGGGCTAAAAATAATAGTGATTATTTTCTTGTTGGTTTTCATTAAACAAATGCACATCAGCTTTCACACTTTTTCTTGTCGAAGATCCTTTGACTTCGGGACAAAATGTCCGGCTCGGTAAATAGAGTTGAGAACGACAACCTCGAAAACCACAGAGAAAATGGCGTGGTTGTACCGGCTGCTGGAGCACCTCCGTTGAATCCTGATATCGCTCTCGGATAGTGGACGCAGATTCACAATACGCACAATAAGTTGACAAAACTTCTCGCACCAAGAGGAGCATACGGCACAGCGACCAACAGGAAGTTCAAAAAAACCCCGGCCGGGAAGAACAGGAAGTTAGTCTTCATATTATTTTTGAAATGTTGCAGGCATAGCAACTGGCCATTGCTCAGCTGTAAAGCCATCTGAACACCCCCAGCACACCGGCACCAAAGACAGCCCCCCTCCTCCTGCCGAGCGAGCACTCAAAAGGTCAAGCAACAACGAGTCAATGGCTGACCCCGCCATCATAAAAATGCTCAAGGACCTCACCAAAAGGATCGAATCAGGTGAGAGAATGATTGCAGCCAATGATAAAAAAGTCGAGACCTACAACTCCAAGGTCGATCAGATCCTAGGTGCGCCCCCGGTCCTCAAAGGTTTGGATTCAAAGAAGTTCATTCAGAGGCTGTTCCCCGAGGAAGCGGCCCTGAAGCCCATCCCAAAAAAGTTTAGAATGCCAGAACTCCCCAAGTACAATGGCACATCTGACCCTAACGAACACGTCACTGCTTACACCTGCGCAGTAAAAGGCAACGACATAAAAAATGACGAGATCGAGTCTGTGAGCTGAAACAATTCGGAGAAATGCTTTCAAAGGGGGCCATGATGTGGTACCATAACTTGGCTCCCAACTCCATAGATTTATTTGCCATGCTAGCAGACTCCTTCATAAAAGCACATGTCGGATCCATCAAGGTAGCAACGAGGAAATCCGACATTTTCAAAATCAAATAGAGAGAGAACGAGATGTTGTGGGAATTCGTATACTGCTTCCAGATGGAACGGATGGAGCTGCCACCAGTCTTCGACAACTGGGCGGTGCAGGCCTTCACCAAGGCCTGAACGAACGAAGCTCGATGGATTCAAAATAGCTGAAGCATAATCTAATCGAATATCCGACCGTGACCTGGTCGGACGTTCACGACTGATACCAGTCAAAGATCAGGGCCGAGGATGACCAGCTGGGAGCCACTTCAAGCTCCGTATATCCAAACAGACTCCTGGAAAAAGAGTCGTAACCAAGCAAGGAAAGGTACCAACCATACCTTGAAGACAGAAGGAACGCCCCGAGGTGCAACCTACCCCGCAACGATCGGAGGATAAATCGAGGATAAGATCCTCGAGGGCTCGTCAACAAAACAAGGTTCGATCAAAACATGGTGCCGACGAATGCGCCCCACTTATCGGAATAAAACTTCAGCGTCGACATATCAGACATCACGTTCGCTATCGGTAAAATCAGGGACGCCAAGTAGCCCAAACCAATACATTCGGACCATTCGCAGAGACATTACAACTTAGTGTGTGAGTTCCACAACACACACGGTCACAGGATCGAGGATTGCCATCAACTACGAGAAGAAGTGGCCCGTCTACACAACAAAGGGCACCTTCGGTAATTCATTAGTGACCGGGCCAAAAATCAGTTCCGAGACAGGGAGGCAACCAAGAAGAACGAGGCAAACGAACCGCAACACATCATCCACATGATCATGGGGGGCACCAATACCCTAAGGAACCCGTGATGAGGATAAAAAAAATATCCATCACCAGGGAAAAATGTACTCGGGGATATATCCACGAAGGCGCCCTCATGATTAGCGAAAAAGATACCGAGGCCCTGTCTCAACCACACAATGATGCCCTGGTAATCTCCTTTCTTGTAAATTCTTTTTAGATAAAACGTGTACTCGTGGATCCAGGTAGCTTGGCCAATATTATCAAGTCGAGGGTGATAGAACAGCTCGAACTGCTTGAACGGAACATGCCCGCCACTCGGGTCCTCAATGGGTTCAACGTGGCACGCGAAACAACGAAAGGTGAAATCATCCTTCCGATTACTATGGTCGGCACAACCCAAGACACCAAATTCCATGTCATCGAAGGAGATATAAGGTATAACGCCTTTTTTGGGCGACCATGGATGCACTGCATGAGAGTAGTACCATATACCATCCACCAGATGATAAAATTTCCGACAAAGGACGGGATCAAAACCGTATATGGGGAGCAACACGCGGCAAGGGAAATGTTTGCAATACACGACGTGTTACCAGCGCTCGTACCTCCGCTCCTGAATAAGCTGACGGGCGAATCAGGTCTCAACCCTAGTCGGGTTTGACAACACAAAGTAGAAATTTGCATGCGTGTCCACCCTCAGGCAGTCATAATAAGCCAACCTCAAGGTGCCACCAGCATATCTCGTTTCAAGGTACAGCCATTCCTTTTGTTTTGTGAGAAAGCATGGGAGAAAATATATTATTGATTGATAATGACAATGATTTAATGAGCCCTATATATACAATACATGTCCTACTCCTAATACATATGGGATTAGGGTTATTTACTACTATTTATACAATTAAACTAACACTCCCCCTCAAGTTGGTGCATATAAATCATATGTACTGAGCTTGTTACATATATAACTAATACGAGGACCAGTAAGGGACTTGGTGAAAATATCAGCAAGCTGATTGCTCGACTTCACAAATTTTGTAGCAATATCTCCCGAGAGTATCTTTTCTCTAACAAGGTGTCAGCCAATCTCGATGTGTTTAGTTCTCTCATGGAACACTAGATTTGATGCAATATGAAGAGCAGCTTGATTATCACACGCAAGTCCCATCTGACTAATCTCACCAAATTTCAACTCCTTGAGCAACTGTTTGATCCAAATTAACTCACATGTGGCCATAGCCATTGCTCGATATTCTGCTTCTGCACTAGATCGAGCAACCACATTCTGTTTCTTGCTCTTCCAAGACACCAAATTTCCTCCTACTAAGACACAATATCCAGGCGTAGAACATCTATTAGAAGGTGATCCTGCTCAATCAGCATCTGATTATCCAACGATCTACTCATGGCCTCTATCTTCAAACAATAAGCCTTTGCCTGGAGCTGATTTTATATATCGAAGAATGCGGACAACTGCATCCCAATGAATATCACAAGGAGAATCCATAAACTGACTCACAATACTCACAAGAAAGGAAATGTCAGGTCTAGTCACTGTGAGGTAATAATTTACCAACCAACCGCCTATATCTTATAGGATCGCTAAGAGGCTTCCCCTGTCCTGGCAGATGTTTAGAATTTGGATCCATCGGAGTGTCAATAGTTCTACAAACTGTCATTCATGTCTCCTCAAGAATATCTAAGGCATACTTCTATTGTGAGATCACAATACCTGAGCTAGACTGAGCAATGTCAACACCCACAAAGTACTTTAATCTGCCCAGATCCTTAGTCTGAAAGTGCTGAAAGAGATGTTGCTTCAACTTACTAATACCATCCTGATCATTGCCGGTAATAACAATATCATAAACATAAACGACCAGATAAATACAGAGATTTGAAGCAGAATGTCGATAAAATACAGAGTTATCAGCTTCACTACGAGTCATGGCAAACTCCTGAATAACTGTGTTGAACTTACCAAACCAGGATCGGGGAGACTGCTTTAGACCATAGAGGGACCGGCACAACCGACACACAAGGCCACTAGACTCCCCCTGAGCAACAAACCAAGTTCTTTCTCCATATAAACCTCATCCGCAAGGTCACCGTAAAGAAAAGCATTCTTAATGTCTAACTGATAGAGAGGCCAATGGCGAACAGCAGCCATGGATAGAAAAAGGCGGACTGATGCAATTTTAGCCACGGGAGAGAAAATATCACTGTAATCGAGCACAAATATCTGAGTATATCCTTTGGAAACAAGACGAGCCTTAAGTTGATCCACCTGGCCATCTGGACCAACTTTGACTGCATACACCCAATGACACCCAAACAGTCGATTTACCTGAAGGAAGAGGAACAAACTCTCAAGTACCACTCATATGGAAAGAAGACATCTCGTCAATCATAGCTTGTCGCCATCCGAGATGAGATAGTGCTTCACCTGTAGACTTAGGGATGGAAACAGAGGACAAAGATGACACAAATGCACAATGGGATGATGAGAGACAATGGTAACTTAAACCGATATAATGAGGATTAGGATTAAGTGTGGACTTTATACCTTTTCGTAGTGCAATTAGTTGATTACGAGGAGATAAGTCCGCAGTATTAGCAGGGTCAGGTGCATGATGTTAATCAAATGGGCCTGATGTTAGGGGCGGACGACGATGATATGTCAGGAGTGGTGGAGCTGTAGAAGGTTGAACTGGACTAGGCGGTGGCACTGGAGCTATAGTTGGTGGAACTGGACTAGGTGGTGGCACTAGAGCTATAGTTGGTGGAACTGGACTAGGTGGTGACACTGGACTCGGTGGTGACACTGGAGCTATAGGTGGTGGAGCTGTAACTGGAACTGTAGGCGGTGGAGCTATGTAGGAAGATGAATAGGAGATAGGGACTGAATCTCCAAAAGAAGGAATAGGTAGCACCTCAGAAATATCTAAGTGATTAACTGGACCTGTGAAGTATGATTGGGTTTCAAAAAAGGTAACATCAGCAGACATAAGAAATCACTAAAGGTCAGGAGAATAACATCGATATCCCTTTTGCATTCTCGAGTAACCCAAAAATATGCACTTAAAAGTATGAGGAGCTAACTTATCTTTTCCTTGAGTAAGGTCATGAACAAAGCACGTACTCCCAAAGACACGGGGTGGAAGAGAGAATGAAGGTAAGTGGGGAAATAGAACAGAGAATGGAACTTGATTTTGGATAGCTGAAGATGGAATACAATTAATAAAATAACAAGATGTAAGAACTACATCCCCCCAAAAACGCAGAGGAACATGAGATTGTATGAGTAGGGTACGAGCAGTTTCAATAAGATGTCTATATTTCTTTCAGCTATCCCATTTTGTTGGGATGTATACGGACAAGATGTTTGATGAATAATCCCATGGGAGTTCATAACCTGCTGAAATGGGGAAGACAAATACTCTAGGGCATTATCACTACGAAATGTGTGGATAGAAACCCCAAATTGATTTTGAATTTCAGCATATAAGGTCTGGAAAATAAAAAACAACTCAGATCGATTTTCCATCAAAAATATCCAAGTGCACCTGGAATAATCATCAATGAAACTGACAAAGTAGCGGAATCCTAAGGTAGAACTAACCCGACAAGGACCCCAAACATCTGAATGGACTAAAGTAAAAGGTGACTCTGCTCGATTGTCAAGACACCACGGGAAATGGGAGCGGGTATGGTTACCGAGCTGACACGACTCACACTCTAGAGTGGACAAGTGAGATAATCCAGGTACCATTTTCTGAAGTTTCGACAAACTAGGATGTCCTAACCGTTTATCCAATAAATCTGGTCAATCAGTAACGGAAGAAGTTATTGGAGGAAGACAGGATGCGAGTCCATGTGATTTTGCAAGGATAAGGTAATAAAGTCCATCTGATTCACGTCCAGTACCAATGATCCGCCCTGTACTGCGTTCCTGTATAAAAAGAAGGTCATCAAGAAATAAAAAAGCATATTTAAGTGATTTGGCTAAGCGACTAACGGCTATGAGATTAAAAGGACTACCAGGAACATAAAGAACTGAGTCTAAAGCTAAGGAAAAAAGTGGACTTGCTTGACCTATTGCAGTTGTCATGGCTTGAGACCTATTGGCCATTGTGACTGTTGGAAGAGATTGAGAATATGAGATACTAGTGAAAAGAGATTTGTTAGCAGAAATATGATCAGATGCACCTGAATCAATGACCCAAGACTTAGAAGGTGAAGATTGGGAGACACCAGTCATGCTACTATTTGTTGGAACAACGGAGGTTAATCCTGAAGATGTCTGTTTACGTGCTTTGTACTGAAGAAACTCAATATAATCCGGTAAAGAAACCATCTGGATTGGATTTATTGCATTTAATCCAACGGATTGTGAGTTAAAGGCTTCATGTACGAATTCCATTATATATCGTGCCGAAAAAAGCAGGAAATTGCTGGGGATCACTGTTCACACCGGGAAAATCACCGTAGCTCGCCGGAAAATTCCAAAGTTGTCGGAATCTGTCGGAAATAGTACCAATGGACTCAGAATTTCAAGGAGATGAAGTTGTCCTGAAGAAAATTTTCAAAATCTGACCAGAGGGGGTCACACGCGCCGGCGCGTGTGACAGACGCGTCGCCAAAAATAGTTCTCCGACAGGCGCGTGGCTAACTATTTTCCGGTATTTTTTTGGGGTTTGGTCAGATCTCTCTTGGGAACCTTGTGGTGGTGTTGGATTTTGCACAACACTGATAATTAGTGACTTTGATGCAATTAGTCACTTAGGTCGCCGGAAAATTTCACGGTGACCGAGTTCTTTCTTCCCGGATATCGCTGGAATGACGCACAACGATCTCTTCTCACCGATGCTCTGATACCATGTGAGAAAGCACGAGAGAAAATATATTATTGATTGATAATGACAATGATACAATGAGTCCTATATATACAATACATGTCCTACTCTTAATACATATGGGATTAAGGTTATTTACTACTATTTATACAATGAAACTAACATGTTTTATTTCGGATTAAGAACTAACCCTCATGTAGGCACTCGACCGGAGATACCAGAGCGCTAACACTATTAGGAGACCTCGAGACCCCCAAAAGCGCGCTCGTTGCACTATTTTCCTTCAACCAAGTTTTTATCCCAAAAAAGAAAGGATTTTATCGGCATGGTTTTTATTGAGGCAACGTCTGCCAAGCTGCCTAAAGGGGAAACTCCAAAAATTGCTCGAAGCCACCCTTACGGCAAACTTTCAAGCGGCAAGGGGCATTCCACTGGAAACCACCTGATTCGAAGGAGGTGGTGAAATGCCAAGCAAAGGTTCCTACAGGGAGATGATGTATCGAGCCAAACGGTCGATGTAATCAGACCCTGCTAAAGCGGAAGCATGTACTATTATATCGGGAAATCAAAGAATACCCTTTTTCCATGAAAAAAGAGAAAGGGTCCTTCTCAAAGTACGGTAACGTGAAAATCATCGGAGTAACCAAACTCCACCTAAAATAGATCGACTCAGCACAACAACACATGTATTGCGCCAATGGATTAGAGAATATCTTCCAACATATTATTCTCCAAAAGGGAAAATCACAGTATACTCTCGACAAAAGCCTCTCCACCAAATACGTCCCGAGATACTTGGAGGCTTAAATAATTTTGCACCCACACGACCCCAGGGTCAAAACACCAGGCTCACAAAGCCCTCACAATGCAACTCCGAGTTCGCAAGAAGCGGTCTTCATGCTTAAACAAACTCGATGACTCGGAAACTGTCCCCAATCGTCGAACACTTGAAAATCAGAAATTGTAAGACCCTAGCAGGCAGACTCGGCATAACCAGATCTGTTCTACATCATACAAACTGTAAGACCTCAATAGGCATGACAAACAGTAAGACCTCAATAGGCATGGCAAATTGTAAGACCTATTTAGGCATGGCATACTATAAGACCTCAATAGGAATAAAATATAAGACCTCAATAGGCATGACAAACTATAGGACCGCAACAGGAATGAAAATCTCAAAGTTTAGGCTATACATCGCATTTGTAAGAATCCCTAAAGGGCATACCCTCGGTGTAGACGCCTAAACTATCACTTGAGATCAAAAATAGCTACAGCCAAACGCACATGACTATGGTCAAAATGGCTGATACAGCCAAAATAACGTGACTCGAGGACCCCCAACTATCGCTAAAAGCGCAGGTCACTACTTCGAATATACTTCAAAAAGAACTGGTTAAAACAGGCTTCCCTCAACATGCAAAAATGAGCTCCGACCATGTCGGCTCCAAACCGCAAGAGCATCGATCTACTCGACCTACGAGCTATGGACCTTACGAGGTGCTCGAAACATCGCTGACAACGACTTGAAATCGAGGTTCCTCTGGAACCGACAACGGATCAGGCAAAATTACTCTAAAAGACCTTAACGAGTGGAAACAAAGCCTAAAAAAAGCCCACGGGTAAAAACAGCATAAGAGCCATTGTCGTTAGCTAAAATTATTTTTGATAACATGAGGATTAAAATGAGCTTGAATTGTAACCCGATTCGGAGACCGAATCCAAAATAGTTAACTATGCAAGCCTCTAGGCCACATACTGAAAGGTCTCAACGACCAAGTGGCATAAGTGCCACTATCGCCAGCCAGAAACTCAAGGAAATTTAAGGGTCGATTACAGCTCGAATCGCAATGCGACTCGAAGACTGGACCCGGAAATTGAAATAATCCTAAGGGCACGGTGTAAGTGCCACCGTCGCTGGCCAAAATTTCAAAGAAATATAAGGGTCGATTACAGCTCGAATCGCAACATGACTCGGAGACTGGACCCGAAAACTTTAATATACCTAAGGGCACGGCATAAGTGCCATTGTTGCTGGATGAGTAAACCTCCGGGCCACGCACCCGTAAGGTCACTTCGACCCAAAGCACAAAGGGCCATCATCATCCGCCCATGTAGGCAGGAAAGAGCTTGAGGATCAATTGAAGCTCGAGTCACAATGCGACTCGGAGACTGGACTCAAAACAGTTGGAACGGCAAATGTCCAAGGGCAGGAGATAAAAACAAATACTACCTACCCTCACGGGTACAAAAGATTTAAGGGTAAGAAGGCTCGAGCCAAAGCCCGACTCAGAGACTAAGCCTAAACAGTCAGGTCAGGTACGGAGGCCCCAGCACCTGCTCACAACAGGGATCACGCTTAAGAGCCCCCGGACCTGTCCGATCAGTTCCGGACCTATGAGGATCCCACCGAACATTAAAACCAGCCCGCCTGGTCAAAAGCAATAACAAAGGAAAAGGTACAGAAGAGATAAAGCTTCAAATTCCTTATCATATATTATACGCGCAAAAAAGGCGCATTCTCCATCTACAGGAATATTCTGCATATATCAAAAACAAAGCGGCAAAATCTACACTCCGCACTAAAAGGGCTACAGCTTGTCAAAATTTGCACTCCGCAACTTCAGTAAGAAGTGACCAAGTGCCCCAATTACTCCCCCTTACTCAAGCCAATTCCTCCAGGAAAACAGAGCCCCTTGCACCGACCTCCTCGAGTACTTCTCTTTGTGATCTGCAACGAACATGTTCCTTGATCCTCTTCTCTCGGTCGAGGGTTCGCTTCAGCTCAGCTTGGGCATCAGCACCACCCTTTATACGAATCGCCATCTCCCGATCAACCTTGGTTCGGCTTAGTGCCACTTCGGCCCAAACATCAATTATCTCAGCTCTAAAACTTCGGAAGATCAGATTCGAAGTTTCCCAATCATACCAGGTTGAACTTTGGCGCTTCTATGAGTCAAAAGGAATTGTACCTCGAAGGTAGAGACCCTGGCCGAGGCATTCGTCCCCTCTAAAGCTTGAGCCTGCACTTGAGCCCATAGCTCCCCATAAGAAACTCTGATGCGGTTGAAGTTTCCCTTGAGGTACTCCAAGACCTCAGCCTTTTTTTGCAGCTGATACAACAAAAGGGGGTTAGCCTTAAAGGTAGAAAGGGGCGAAGCGCGTACTACAAGGAGTCACCTGCTCCATCAAATAGCTCTCATAGTTTGGGCTCCGATACACCTCATATCGCCAACACTGCAACTCATCTTCCTTCTCTTCGCCAAGGAGCCTAAGGGACTCGCCCTCATCTAGAATTTTCTGAGGCTTGGCACCTTGACAGAGCAGCTCGGACCTAAGCCCGTCACAGGCCTACACAAGAAAGGTTTAGTAGAGGGAGAAGGACAAGGGATACACAGAAGAATCATGCTAAAACTCACCACAAAGTAAGACCTGCAAACCTACTCGGCAGCCAAACATATTCCTATTGGTCCAATCCTACTAGGCCCGAGAGAACCGCCACCCCAGAATCAAGGGCTTCGGAAGCACCCGGATCAATCGACACATTCTCCTCAGAAGCGTGAAACGGTCTCACCTTGATAAAAAAGCTTTGTCGCATCATGAAGCACATATCTCACTATCATCATTGCCCACCTAGAAATCTACGACTCCCCCGATGAGGCATAGCCTCGGTCCTGAGGAACCATCCGACACCGACAAACACCCGTACGAACGCGGCAGAGGAAAGAAGGCACAGCTGCTAAATTTTCCATCATCGTAGGTGGAGCTGGTGAAGCGCGAGGCACACCACCTGAAGTGCATCTTTTCATCTCTTCAAACAAATAACGAGGGTTTTGAAGGTATGGCACCAGCAGCTAACGCCTAGGAGGAATGATTTGCCTGAGCCCGATCTCTGCTTTCCCCAAATAAGCAGCCATTAAAGGCATGCTCCAACGACCTCCGAGGTAGTGAAAGAAGCCTCATATTGCATATAGGAAAAGCGGCGACAATTTAAAAACAACCAAGGGCACCAGCCATCAGCACCATTTTCGGCGCTAATGTAATAGTCAACCTCGGAGGCCTCCATTGTGGTAAGACAAAGCCCCAGAAGGCCAACACGCCTTCGCCAACACAAGATCGGTGCACGGCCTCAAAGGCCTCTGCCAAGGGAAGCCAGCTGGCAAATGCAGTTGTTTTTTACATACACTTTTATGGAACAGGCCCCGGATGTTGATCTGGATGGTCAAAACGCAGGTAGACCTCCACCCAGAGACCCCATTCAAGAAGCCCTTGACGTCCCTAAACCCGCCAGCCCTCAGGCAAGCCTCCTCTCAAAGGTCACTACGAAGTACGAAAACACTACTCATGCCTTCACGGTAAGGATCTGGTGGCCCGAGGTTACTGGTCTTATTCAGGGTCAGAACACGAAGGACCCTACGCGAAGCCATTTTTATCAATCAAAGGCTCTAGAAAAAATCGAGATAGCACCTGAGCATGGGAAACTCGTCAATAGAAGTCAATTGCATATGCCCCAAAGGGATATCTACAATCAGTCCGAAAGGGACCCCTAGGTACCTAAAAATGACCTTCACTCGGGATACCATTCTCGAGACCCAGGACTCCACCAGCTATCTCCATGCGATTTGGAGAACCCAACGGCCCGAGCCTATCAGATCAACTTAGGCTCGATCCGAAGTATAACAATAGGCTCAAAAAGAAGCCATACCAATCAACAGAAGATCGGGAAAAACGCTCACGTCTGAGCCAGGCATCGGCAGCTAACAACAGAGGAAGACGTTCAAGGGCCTCAAAGGGCATAAGAACATACAAAAGCAAGGCAAGAATTGAAAGCATGAGTCAAGAAAAAGTATATTCATATTCATAAGAAATCCATAAACAACAGCCCTCGAGGGGTCCTTACATATGGTTACAAAAGCCCGCAAGGGGATTATCATGCAAAAAAGGAAATCCAAAGATATGTATACAGCAAAAGCCTAAGAGTCTAGCCTATTTTTTATGCGGCATCTCTATCGCCATCCCCTCAGGAATATGACCTCAAAGACAATATCTTCCAAGTCCGAGGCCCTCGGGGACCTTATTTCAATTCCTTAAAATTGCATCTTCAAAAGGAAGAGAGGTGAGGGAAGGAGACAAGAATTGGCTGGGTGAAAAATCTGGCTGTCATGAACCCCGCCAATATAAATCCCACCAAGCCACTTCTTAAGACGTTGCCTCGGACTGGGAGACAACAGCCAGCGGGGACCACCACCACACCCCCCACCCCAGGAATCCAAAAGGGGTGTAACACTCCGAGCCAAGGGAGGAGGGTGAGCAGCAGTGTATAATCCAAACCCCATCTTGAGCAGCGGTGCATAGTACAAAAATACCCCCAGGGCCACAAGGAATCGGCCCTTTGCCTCATAGCCCTGAGCCGATAGCAATAGTAACAACAGCAACAGCAACATCATAGCGGCGCACCTCTATCCAACCGAAAAGAGACAAAGAAAGGAGTCAAGGCGCATATGGCGTAGAATCTCGAAGCCTCACGCCTCAAACACGGTAAGATGGTAGAGATTCAAGATAGCAGCAAAGGAAGAAAAGATAGGTATCGAAGGGAGTTTGAATAAAAAAACCAGCCATAAGGAGCCCCATTTATAGGGAGGGTAAAGCAACCGGCAGCGTCATTATCGCCCTCAAAAAACGTAACGGTAGGCGCAATCAATGCGTTCATAGAAGCTGAACCAATAGCAAAGGTATGATTCCAAAGAGAGAAGGGTCGTAACATTTTGGGTGATCCTGAAGAAGTGAAAAGGCAAAGCACCTCGATACCTATCAAAGGAGAGCAGCACCATCATCACGATGCTACTATAAGAGATCGGTAAATAATATGTCGATACTATTTCTTATCACTTCCCTCTAAGAAATGCGGAGACTATTTGTGTGCGGTGAAATCCAGGGGACTGATTTCCCCTTGACATAATGCTCCGAAGAGTGACTCCGGAAGCATGGGATCCCAGGTCAATCACTTCCCTCGAAACCTGTCAATGCCCTGCCAAGAATAACATCGGCTGAAGCCCCGACGAATGCAGGAATCCCCCCGAGGAATGCACCCGGGGTCGATCAAATCTACTCAAGCGGCTCGACATCAGCCCACATACAACGAAAAGCTAATAGGCTATCACATCTCATTCTCCTTTGTCATACTACGCATCTTATACTAAGTTTGGGTGTCCCCTTTCTATAAGGGGGGTCACCAACACCTTGTAGGGAGGTTGCTCCATTTCTCCACAAGTGCAATAACATCTCTCTCTCTCTCTCTTCTCCTATTTTGCTCGTTCTCACTGGCCCGAGGCCGCTTTAATATTTATTGTCTTCTTACTTATTTCATGCTATATAGCACAACATTGGCCGTAAAGAACCTTGCTTGATCGTATCCTTAATTGTTATCCTATTCCCAGTTGCCCCCGACATCTCGAGCTCGATTTGAATCCCGACCCCGAGGTCCCTATCGACCGGTTTTGCGCCCGAGCAACAGGCCCCTTTCAGTTTGGTTACTGCCTTGTTTTAGCTCACATTTCATCATTAAGCTTCACGTTCTTAGCATCATCTGCTCTAACAACTAGCTCGGGAATAGATCACATTTTTTTAGAATCCCATTTACAAATTTAATTGTTGTTACCATTTTAACGGTAAACAGTCACCCAGGTGAAACCACCTTTTTCTACACGAAATAGGACACATTACAGAGTTAGACATGCGCGGCCGTGCACTTGGGAGCGTGCTCGCGCATATGGTCGCGAACTTTAGCCATTGTTCTACCTCACGCGCAAAGTGCACGCTCGTGCACCTGGGTGGCATCCTTCTTGATTCTTCATTTCTTTCTTTAAATGCACTAGCCTCTGTTGATCCCCAAATATGATCCTGGCTTAATCCTTAGGGAGTTTACTCAGACTTTAAAACTCCAAATAGCTCGAATTAGCTCCACAACATCTACATTTATTGAAATCATTCCTACAAGGCATAAAACACACAATCAGTGCAAAACACTAGTGATTAAAGTTCAAACTCAATTGAAGTACAATAAATTAGAGTGTAATAAGCGACTAAATACGAGATTATAGCCTACCATCATAGACGCTAATGATTGACTTGTTAGCTTCCTTCCAGAGACTTCAAAGTATAACTGCCCGTCATCCGCATGCCTCTTAATCACCTTCTGTTTTTAGACTTTCTACTGTTTATTTCTTGTCCCAAAACAGTATTGTATTACGAGACTATTAGTACTTTCTTGTAGAGCTTATGACTCTATTCCACTAGGTTTTGGGAAAGTGCTATTGTACTGTTGAGTTTTATTATAATGGTGTAATGGTTTAATTTGAGGTTTTAATATTAATTTTGTTATTTCTCTATGCATGTTAGGTTTACCTAGTCTAGGTGCCATGATGACATCCTAAGGTAAGAAACTGGGAGTCGTGACAAGTTGGTATCAGAGCTCTAGGTTCATAGGTGTTACGAGTCATAAGCAATATTAGTAGAGTCCTTCGGATTGGTACAGAGACATGTGTACTTATTTTTGAGAGTCTACATAACTATTAGGAAACTTACACTTCTTTGATTCCCCATCGTGATTGGTTGGCTTTGAAATGTGAATCTTTGTCTTTCTAATCACTCACAGATGGTAAGGACACACACTGCTAGATCCGACGATCAGACACCTACGCCCCCAGTTAGAGATGCAAGAAGCCAGGGTCGGGGTAGAGGTCGATGAGGGGCACATGGTGAAGCTAGAGCACCTGCCCAAGCTACGAATGAGGAGCCACCAGTAGCTCTAGTTGGGGGAAGGCACCCAAGGCACTTGTAGTCACCCCTGCACTTCAGGAGACCCTAGCATAGTTTTTGAGCATGTTCGATACTCTAGCTCAAGAGGAGTTGATTCCACTTGCACCTACCATATCTCAAGCTTGGGAAGGAGCTCAGACTCCCACTGCCCGTACTCCAGAGCAGAGGGTCCATGTTGATAAGGTCCCAGAGGTTATACCAGTGCAACCTATTGTTCCATTTTAGCCCAAAGTTATGGCAATGGCATCTAAGAAGGAGCATCTTAAACTTCAGAGGTTCAAAAAGTATCATCCTCCTACTTACAGTGGCTTAACTTCAGAGGATGCACAGGGTTTTCTAGAGAAGTGCTACCATAGTCTCTGAGCCATGGGTATTATGGAAATGATCGGAGTTGCTTTTACTACCTTCCAACATTCAGGAGCAGCGTATCAGTAGTGGTGGGATTACGAGGAGGATTGCTCTGTCGATGAAGCTTCACTTACATGGACTCAATTTTCAGAGGTATTTTTGGGAGAGTTTTTTTCCCAGACCCTTCGGGATGCATACCGCGTAGAGTTTGGGTAGTTGTGCTAGGGTGCTACGACAGTGCAAGAGTATGCCATCAGATTTGGTGAGCTGTCTAGAGATGCACCTACCTTGGTTTCTACAGCCAAAGAGCCCGGAATTGACGATATGATAGTAGGACATATGGGAAATCAACAACATAGGCAACCCTAGTACTTCTAAGAATAGAATGATTTATGAAACTTGCGTGCTTGCTCGTTTCATTACATCATATGGATAATTCCAAAAGAAAATAGGGGATAACTTTAACATACCTGTATGATCTCTTCCTTATTACTCAACCAAGCTCGACACAACTTCTTGCATCTACAACAAGTGAAATAACATTATCGTTAATATATAATATTGTACCATCATATTTGTCTAGTCGTATGGCTTAAAGAAAATCGGGCAGCAACTCCCCTATTTTAATACATCCCAAATACCACTAAGGGTCATCAACATCCCAACAACAACAACTATAACCAACAATAGCAACAACAATAACATAATCCAATATGAGTTTCTCCAATTATCTTAACAATCATATTGAGCGGCAAGATCGTATTTACTCATAACAAGATATAAATTGAATCCAACTCTTATTCCATAAATTAGTTTATAACCTTCAAAACATCATAATTATATATACTATATTATTTTTAATTCTAAACTTCCACAAAATGCCTTCCAAAATAGCCCCATACATCTAGCACCTAAATTTTTATCGTCAATCACTTGTTTTTCATATTTTCTTCTTAAATCAACTTAATTAACACCAATAAAAGCTTAACAACAGCAGACAAAATATTATAAGTGTTATCTATAATTAACACCAATAAAAGCTTAACAACAGCAGACAGAATTTCCAGCCACTACAAACTATATATTTAGCCACAAAACAGTCCAACCAAAAAGACAACCATATCCCATGTTTCTTCAAGTGTTATCTTATGGTTTTTCACTCAAACAACACAACCAACACAAGATTAACCATAGGCACAATCAAGAAGATGTTATACATACCTTGGACAGCAGCTAAAACTCGAAACCCTAACTCAACATAGCTCAGAATAGCCCTAAATCACAACACAATATCATAGAAGCATTCTCTTATAGTCTTTAACACCTTTGGTGATGATTTGAGTTGATTTCCCTTGAGTTTGTTCTTGGGATCTTGGAATATGTTATGGAGGGTTTTGGAGATCTTAAGAGTGTTTTGGTGTAAGTAATATCTGTATTTTTTACGAGATATAAAGGGATAATACTACTTATAAGCCCACCGCCTCAACTCCAAGCAGGTGGGTAAGCTGTCTGCTTGGCAGTTTGAGCAATGCAACTTGGGACAGTTGTATCTCTCTACTACGATATCGTATTGACAAATGGTTTTCAGTGTGAGAAACTAGATACATAGGGCTCTAAATATAAATATCTCCCTGTAACTCTCAATATATTGAGAGAAAACTACGTCGCAACCTGGCCTATAAGCCTGTCAGTTTCTCCGAAGTGCAGCAACGTTACTTGGCGACCCTACTTTAAAAATTTATATTTCTCTACCTGATGTCGTATGAATAAATGTTTTGGATCATTGGAAACTAGGTTCCAAACCTGCATTTTGGTATATAATATGTCCTAAAATGACCTCATATAACACATAAAATGTATTGCTCAAAACACTTCATTACAAGGCAAATCCTAAGTCGGTTTTTCCGCAACTTAAATTCAATTTTTAACAAACTTTATATTTCATATCCAAACATCATATATAGTCATATCATGACTTTAAACTCATTTAAATCATGATTAACAAGTCTCATATTCATCTTTACTTACTTAACACTTCAGTAAACCTTTCTTATCCTTGTAGAAGGATTTCGTCCTTTTTGAGTTTACATTGGATAATCTTATAATAACAGTGACATTTTAAGTATGGGGTGTAAAATTCTTTTCCCCTTATTAAGCATTCGGCCCTGAATGTTAACTCTTAAAGGCTTGCAAAAACGGGGCGTAACATCATTAAATCACTTTATATACATTCAAAGAGGATCTCATTTTCGAGCTTACATCATATGACTTACGACGTACTTTCACGTAAAAAAACAAGGGGTGTAACATCATTCCCCCCTGGAACATTCATCCTCGAATGTTGACTGATATGCTTATCAATCTCATAACTTATAGCTCTTGTGAATACTTTAATATTGTCCTTACCATTTAGGCAATTGTTCTGTGAATAAATTCAAAAGACCAGGGCATTCCCCCCTTTAGGCCTCTTCTCACATCACGACTTGTGATTGGAATTCTTCCAATCCCGTAACTTTGTCTACCTTCTATGATGCAGCCTATATGACTTTGTCCTTTAACGTGCGGATCTTCTCTTTTTTTTGTTCTCCAACTTTTGCAAATCTCTTGGCCTCACTTTGCAAACATATACAAAACTATGATAAGATGTCCCTCGGATCCTATATAGTTGTACTGAAGCTCATTACTTTGTACTTTGCCGAACTTACGACTATTGCTATATTTTGTTTCATAGCCTTAGTTATCTGTCTTTATGGCTTTAGTGCATCTAAGTAGATCATACCGTACTATAACACTAACTTCGATTTATTATTACCGAGGTATGCTACCTAACTCCAGGTTACTCTCTCATTACTTATCCCATATGTATAAATCTAAATCCCTTAATGCTTCCTTATTACTGTTCATCTAAAGTATGGCATCATAACCTCCTCTCATGCTTTGGAATTTTTATCCATCTATTGTTGATTCACCATAATGTTGATCTATATCTACCACTGATAACTTGAGACCTCTTACGTAATACATTGTCATTAGGGCTCACGTCTCATCGGGGAACATCTGAAATGATTTTGCTAATCCACCTAGGGTTGATACTATACTTCAACAAAAATATTTCATAGCATCCCAACGTGATTCATCTTATATGGGTATTCTAATCCCGTGCAATTCATGAAATCCCTTTTCTTTAAATTATTACTCAATCAAAGGCCTAAACGTCATCTTTTTATCTATCACAATTACACCCTTATTCTACTACCAAGCAGCATTCCATCTCTTCTAAGTATTACTAGTATTAGACTACTTTGCATTCATTAAGGCTATACTAAGCTTTCTATAACTTATGGAAACCATCAACTCTCTTGTTTTGATGGGCTTATTCTCGAGGCCTTACCTATTCTCGTCACCTTCTCACTTATCTTTCATACCTTTATTCTTATCTACCTAAAACCTTGTCTCTCTATCATATTTTAGCTTGTGACCTACACATATCTATTTATACTACTCGCAATCTTCCTTTAAATTGCTAACACCATAGATTTTCTTTTATGCCTTCTTAATTGTTTTTAAATGTAAGCAATTGTTTTTCCTAGTCGTTCTGCTACTTGTTGCATGAGTACTTGGCTTATCTTATTTCCTACGAATACTGGAATTCCATGTAACTCATATGATCTCAAATATCACTTTTGACTTCCAGTTCATTAATCATATAGGTGCCACTTTCTTATGGAGTGCATACGATATTGTAGTGAGACTGTTGTTACAAAATCATTTTTTCTTCAAGTTACTATGCTTAGGTTGAAGCCTTCTTCCTTATTTCCTCAGCTAGTCTTTCATTATAGTACTTAGGGGAGATCCTCTGACTCCTATAAAGCTCTGAGCTTATTATGTGGTATACCCAAAGGAATTTTTGATGTTCTTACTCGCTCATAATTATCCTCAGTTACTTACCTCTACACTTGTGTGCTCGTATGGTTGCTTCTGAACTGAAATTTTTATTGTCTTCCTAGTGGCACTCTCTTTTATTTTTGTAACACTCATACGGTACCTTTAACAACCCAAACCCTATCTGAATCTTTATCAAGTACCACAATGACATATCTATGAGACCGAATTTCCTATGTTGGGGTTCACTATGTTTATCTTGCACGATCTATTGATTTATTTGTAGCATCTTGTCTAGCCATAACTAGACTCTTCCTGAATCAACTGCTAACTACTCATTGGTCCATTATCATATCTATATTCGACGTAATCTCTCTTGGGTTATATCTTTTATCTTAACTTACCTCTTGCACTGGCTCTTGATGTATCAAGTGTCCATTCACACTTATTTATCAAAAACAACCTTGTCGGGAACTCTTACAGTCTCTCCCCGGTATCGTGCTTGCATAATGTTCTGGAGTCGCGACATTTCTGTAGGATCAAAATAAATGCAACCTCATCCCTTTTGCCTTTTTACCACATTCTTCCTTTACCAGTCTATAGTTACCTGAACCATTTAAATTTGACTTAATACCATATCATACCAACTTCCCCCTTTAGGGAGTACTAACATTTAATGGTACAACGATCTACCTATAGATTTTTTACCTCTTCATCTTTGGCGTCTTTTTACAGCATAAATGACACTTACCCACCTTACGGCAACCCTTCTATACCAGGGATAACTGAATTTCTTATGCACTAGGGCGATAACTAGTGTAACTGGCATACTTAGTCCCTTAAGCTTAAGTCTGCTCATAGTGCTTGCTGGCATACTTTTTTTCACTAACTGGCATACTTAGTCCCTTAAGCTTAAGTCTGCTCATAGTGTAACTCGACCATTATCAAATCTTCTGATCCCTAATTCATGATCAGTATATTTTTTTCACTAGCCCATACTGATTTCTATTACTCTAGTGGTCTAACTTTTCCTTCTGGTAATCACGTTGGAGTCACCAACTCATTTTTCAAAATGGGGATATGAATTTATGCCTTATACTCTTTTATTGCCTCAAGGCCTATCAGCTCTTGTCTTTTCCTTCACTTGACTATAGACTCTGTCATTATGTCATATTTGGATTTACTTTTATCATCCATTTATCACATCTTATTCATAATGCTTCATTCACTCTCTTCTTATTCTCCGGCTAATATTTTTGTCTATCATTTTATTCTAAAAACTTCAACAAAACGTTCTTTCACTGTTAGCTCTGTTTGCTTCATCTTACTGGCTCTTCGGAATGCCTAACATTCTCCCTTCTTTTTTACTTGGGGATGGATTCATATAAAGGTAAATATTTATCCCTTCGAGGATCCCACTACCTATCTTCTAAAATTTCTGAATATTCTAGTATTCATATCTAATTGTACTATTATAGATTTCACCATTTGGGTGTCTCACAAGGAGATCTAGTACCACATTTGCACTATCCTTCGGAAATATCAACTAATTCTAACAATCCATCCATAATTTTCATTTGCTCGAACCCCAGCTTGATCTTGATATCTCATCCTTCTCTTAAACTATATCTGTTAGCTCTCATAGGGCATAATTGAGATGGGTGTGGCTAATTATACATATATCAGTTACTGTTGAAAGTAACTCAGAATGCTTATATTTCTTTGCTTGAATTGTAAATACTATTAATCTTTATTAACTAGGTACCTCGTACCCTTCTTCACCTTGCTTCTTTTACTTGTTGAAACTTGTATCTACCTTCCCAATCTCTTATTCTTTTTTACCGTACGAGTGGATACATATTCTTGCCTTAGGGATCCTTATTAAGAAGCTTACACATCTTAGTACACACGTGATCTGTTGAATACCTAACATTTACTCATCATAAGCATGATGTAAAATCGGGTTCCTCTGACTTAACTCTTCCACAACAGCATTCAATCTCTTACCAACTGTCTTTCTAGATGTAGGTATCGTTGTATTATGAATAAAACAGAATTTAGGAGTTCGAATTATTACAATTGAGCTCTACCACTTGATCTAGCGTAAGAAGAAAGAGTGACAGTTCTAAATGCCCTATAGCCTCTTTCTTATAAGTGTGGTGCACAACACACCCATAAACAAGACTTTACTAGACACAGCTTGTAGATTCCCTAGGACAGAACTACTTTGATACCACTTTTTCACGACCCAAACCGAAGGGCCACAACGGGCACCCGGTACCTTACGCAATCGAGTACCAATGTAACATATCTTTCATATCATACCATCATGGGTAAATGGGCCAGAAGGGTCGTCATGAGATAACCAAAAGAAAACATAAGGGAATACTAGACATAGGACGACCCAACATGATATAGAAACTTATACATGTGACATACGAGCCTATAAGGCCGACATGATCATTTGTACACTAAAAACATAGCTCGATAAGACCATACAAGTATCCATATACATGGAATCTGTCTACAAGCCTCTAAGAGTACATAAATGTCATAATGGTTGGGACAGGGCTCTGCCATACCAATAAATACATGTCTAAATCATACTGACCAAATAGGCAACTCTGGAGCAAGTGGAGGGCATCAAGACCTTACACTGAGCTGATAGCCTACTAGGAGAACTCTCAACCTGTCTATCGGGACCTGCGAGCATGAAACATAGCATACCTAAGTAAAAGGGACGTCAGTACAATAAAGTATTGAGTATGTATACAATGAAAAGTAGTATCTAAAAGACATGAAAGAAATATGGAGTAAAGTACTCAACCTATAACTCTGAATAGCTCTATGAATCATAAAACGTTTATAATGTCGTACATGTGCATATAAATGTGATATCATGCATAAGTATATGCGTACATAACATCATCAAGCCTCTGAGGGCATCCCATCATATCATCTCACCCTCTGTGGCAAAATCATCAACATATACCAACTGATTAGGTGGTGGTGCGTATATAACGCCATAACCTTTTCCCCATACCACATATACATATACTATACGCGTATATAACGCCGTCTGGTCATGGGTCAATATACATGTATAAATGAATGCAATGCATAATGAAGCAAGTCAATAATATCTCTCGGAATGTCATGAGACCCCGTAAAAGACGATATGATAGTAGGACATATGGGAAATCAAGAACATAGGCAACCCTAGTACTTCTAAGAATAAGATCATTTGTGAAACTTGTGTACTTGCTCATTTCATTGCATAATATTGATCATGCCAAAAGGAAAGAAGGGATAGCTTGAACGTACCTATATGATCTCTTGTTTATTACTCAACCAAGCTTGACACAACTTCTTGCATCTCCAACAAGTGAAATGATATTGTCGTTAACATATAATGTCATACCATCGTATTTGGCTAGTTGTATGGCTTAATTAAAATCGGGTAGAAAGTCCCTATTTTAATACATCCCAAACACCACTAAGGGTCATCAACAACCTAACAACAATAACTGTACGCGGCAAAATCAAAGGACTTGATTTCTCGTTGTCAAGTCATTTCGGAATAACGCCTCGAGACCCTAAGGACAGGAAGCCATGGCTGAGTTCCCGACCTTGGGGCTTGTCGAGGCCCGACTCAAAGAAGATGGAGATTAAAGCCAGGACAGTGGGGGAAGTTTCCGAGGCACATGGCTAAGTCTGACAGGGCCGGCCCATCTAGAGCCCCCGCTAAGGCATCGCGTCAAGCCATCCCATCTCCATACTTTGTAATTAATGCCCATGTACTTGCAGCCAAGTTCCCCTCCTATATAAAGGGGGCCACACTACTTTGTAAAGGGCTGATGTTGCTCTATTTCTCTCCAAGTGCAATAATATATCTCGCTCTCTTTTCTTCCTAACTTGTTTGTTCTCACTGGCCAGAGGCCATCCTTATATTCATCGTTCTCTTACTTGTTCCTCAACATATAGCTTAGTATTGGGCGTAAAGACCCTCGTTTAATTATATCTTCAACTTTTATCTCATCCTTGACTATCCTCGGTAGCTCGAATTCGACTCTGACATCAACCCCGAGGTTCCCCATCGACTAGACCTATGCCCGGGCAGCAGGCCCTTCGGTTCGATTACTATCTCGTTTTAGCTTACATTTCATCATTAAACTCCATATTAGCATCAACTGCTTTAACAACTAGCTCGGGAATAGATCACGTATTTTTAGAATCCCATTTACAAATTTAATTGTTGTTACCATTTTCACGGTAAACAGTTTGGCGCCCACCGTGGGGCTAAAAATAATAGTGATTATTTTCTTGCTAGTTTCATTGCACAAACGCACATTATCTTTCACATTTTTTCTTGTCCGAAGATCTCTTGATAGGAGGTCAAAATATCTGGCTTGGTAAACAGAGTCGAGAACGACTACCCCGAAAATCACGGCAGAAATGGTGAGGCTATTTCAGTGGTTGGCATGACACCATAGAACCCCGATAATGCATTTGGGCTAATTCCAGCGGATGCAAGTTCGCGAGGCACATAGCAGGTCGACGAGGCCTCACACACCGATAGGAGCATTCAGCATATCAACCAACAGGAGGCCCAACAAACCCCGGCTCGGGAAACACAGGATGTTAGTCTTCATGACATTTTTGAAATATTGCAGGCACAACAGTTGGCTATCGCTCATTTGCAGAGCCATCCGGGGATCCCCAGCACAGTAGCACCGGAAATGGCTCCCTACGCCGAACGAGTACCCAAAAGATCAAGCGACAATGGATCGATAACATACCTCGCCATATCAAAGATGCTAGGAGATCTCTCTAAAGGGATTGAGTCAGGTTTGTGGAGGTTCATGCAACAGTTATCTCCCGGGGAAGCGGTCCTAGAACCCGCTTCACGGAAATCCAGAACGCTAGAACTCCCTAGGTGCGAAAGGAACTCAAATCTCGATGAGCGCACCGCCGCTTACATATGCGCGAAAAAAATCAGTGACCTTTAAGATGATAATTTCGATCCCGTCTCATTGAAGAGGTTCGGGGAAACACTCTCGAAAGAAACCATGATGTGGCGTCGTAGCCTAGCGCCTGACCTCACAAACTCGCTTACCGTACCAGTAGATTCCTCCACAGAAGCACACGCCAATGCCATAGAAGGAGTAATGGAAGACCCTAATACATCGAAGGCCGAACAAAGAGAGAATGAAACACCACAGGAAGACGCGCCTCATTCCCCAATAGGACGAGTGAGATCGCTCCCTGTTTCGGATGACTGGGCAACACAAGCCTTCGCCCGAAGTTTAAACAAAGCATGCCCGATGACTACAGGTTATTTCAAACGAAGCTTGATTAGATACCCAGTCGAGATCTGGTCAGATGCCCGTAACCGGCACCGACCGCAAATCAGGGCCGTGGAAAACCGCCCGGGAACCTCTACGGGCTCGGTATACCCAAGCAGGCTCCCGACAAAGAAACTAATACCAAATAGATGGAGGTACTATCCGTGCGCCACGGATGTGAGGAACACCACAAAATGCAACCTACCTCGCAACGGTAGGAATATAGCTCGAGAACAGCATCCTCGAGGAACTTTCAGTTGAAACAGATTTGACGAGGCACAGCCGGCAGAGGAACCTCACCCAGCGGAGTACAATTTAAACATTGCTACACCTAACATCTTGATCACCATAAGCAAAATCAGGGACACTGAACAACTCAGGCTTATTCAACCAAGACCCCTTCAAAAGAACCACAACCCGGTGCAGGAACCGTAGGGTGCGCACGGCTACGAGGTCAAAAATGGCCACCGGCTCAAAAAGACGACAGTCGTGCTACTTAATAAAAATCACCGCCGAGTACCATCGAGCGGCCAGGCTCGAGTCCAGCCATAAGGAAGGAAGGCAACTGGGAAGAATGAAGCAAACAAGCCACGATGTATTACTGCGATAGTGAAGGAGCGGCGACACCCTCCAAGGACTCATAAAATGGAAAGTGAAAATGTCCGCCGTCAAAGAAAAACAGGTCCAGGGAAATATTCTAGAGAACACCCTTACATCCAGGGAAAAGGACACCGAGATTCCGCCTCGGCATCACACTATTGCATTGGTAACCCTCCCCCTCATTTGATCTATTTCAAATAAAACATGTGTTCATGAATTCAGGTGGTTCGATCATGTACAACAGCGATGTCGGACCAAAGTCAATGGGGCGGTTCGGAATAACTAACCAAATCACTCCTGCATCCCGAATCCTTGGCGAATTCTAAATGACAATCACCACAAAGTCCATTCTCTTTATACGGCCCATCTGAGCTCAGGCCAGGACGTCGAGCTCTATACCATCAGAGGAGGTGCAAAGCATGAATGTCTTATTCAGACGACCACAGGAAAAACAACTCGAGGACACCGTCAGCCCCATTTCTCCAAAAGAATGAAATCCCTCGCAAAGGGTAGAACTAAAATAAGCCGACAGAGAGTAATACATGACGAATGGAAATTCTTCACCATATGGCACGTTGCCGGCATCAATAACCCCAGCCTCGGAAGGATCAAAGGGTAAGCAAACCACATCTTCGGCCAAGCCTGATAAGACATAGCGGAGGGATGTATCGGGACTCACGCCTCGAAAGGAAAGGAACATATCAAATATCAAAACGTCGCCTACGCATCCCGCGGTGAGGAGGAACTGTTTTACTCCCTTGTTATTTTTTCACTAACCAGTATGCAGACAACTGGCCAGGATATTCAAAAGTTCTAACTCTACCCGGAGATCCTTAGGCTCTAAAAAAGTGCCCGTCGTGATCTTTCCCCTCAATCGAACTTTTGCCCCGAAGAGGGCCTCGTCAGCAAGATTATTAGCAGAGTAGCGTAACCCCAAAAAAGGATCTGATAAGTTCATAGGCCTTCTTCTACAGTCCAACAACGAGGGGTGATCTTCTTCTAAGGGCACCGTCCCTTCAAGAGGACTGGGAAACGGCAGACTAAGTCTCGATAGGGAATTATGTACCGGATCGAATGGTCCGAGAAGCCGAGCCCGCGCGGGCCGAGCTCACGACAATGAAACAATGTATGTCTACACCAAGAAATAAAAGGATATCTTTTCAGCATCTTATTCTCCAAACAAGGAAATATCAAGTATACCCTCGACAAGGGCCTCTCCACCAAACGCGCTCGGAGACTAAGCGTTAGCAATTCAACGTCCGCACAACCCTAGGGTCGAAACTCCAGGCTCATAAAACCCCCCACAAGGCAACTCTGAGCTCACGAGAAGTGGTTTTCAGGCTTAAACAAACTCGGTGACTCGGAGACTGTCATTAATCACCATGCTCTGTAAAACCCCAAACTGTAAGACCCCTAGTGGGCAGACTCAGCGTAACCAGATTTATTCTACATTACAACAAAAACTGTAAGACCTCAACAGGCATGACAAACTGTAAGACCTCAACAATCATGACAAACTGTAAGACCTCATAGGTATGACAAACTGTAAGACCTCAACAGGCATGAAAATCCCGAAGTTCAGGCTATGCGCCGCATTTGTAAGAGTCCTGAAAGGGCATACCCTCGGTGTAGATGCCTGAACTATCACTCAGGATCAAAAATAGCTCTGGCCAAACACATATGACTATGGTCAAAACAGCTGATACAGCCAAATTAATACGACTCAGGGACGCCCGACCGTCGCTAAACAAAATCGCAGGCCACTACTTCAAATATACTTTGGAAAGAACCGGTTAAAACAGGGTTCCCTCAATAGGCAAAAATGAGCTTTGACCATGTCAACTCCAAATCACAAGGCTTTGACCTACTCAGCCTATGAGCTATGAACCTTCCAAGATGCTCGAAACATCGCCGATAATGACTTGAAATCGAGGTTCTTCCATAACCGACGACGGGTTAGGCAAAAATCTTTCAAAAGACCATAACGAGCGGAAAACAAAGCCTACAAAAAGCCCACAGGCAAAAACAGCGTAAAAGCCATTGTCGCCAGCTAAGCAAGCCTCCGGGCCACATATTAAAAGGTCTCTATGACCAAAACATCGTAAGAGCCATTGTCACCAGCTTGAAAATTGACAACTTGAGGATTAAAATGAGCTCGAATTGTAACCCGATTCAGAGACCGGATCCAAAATAGTTAACTATGAAAACCTTCGGGCCACATATTAAAAGGTCTCAATGGCCAAAACAGCATAAGAGGCACTATCGCCAGTTTGAAAATCAAAAGTACTTAAGGTTCAGTTAAAGCTCGAGCCGCAACACGACTCAGATACTTGACCCAAAATAGTTAAACTACAATATGCCTATGGGCACGGTGTAAATACCACTATCGCAAGTGGAGTGAGCCTCCGGTACACACACCTATAAGGTCATTTCGACCCAAAGCACAGAAGGCCATCATCGTTCGCCCATGCGGGCAGGAAAGAACATAAGGGTCAATTAAAGCTCGATTTGCAACGCGACTCGGAGGCTGGACCCGAAATAGTTGAAACAACAAAACGCCCGAGGGCGAGAAATGAAGGCCACCATTGTCTGCCCATACAGGCAAAAAAGAACTTGAGGGCCGATTGAAGCTCGAATCGTAATGCGACTCGGAGACTGGACCCAAAATAGTTGAAACGACAGATGCCCAAGGGCAATAAATAAGAGCAATAACTACCTGCCCTCACGGGCATAGAGGATTTAAAGGCAGGCAAGCTCGAGTCAAGGCCTGACTCGGAGACTGAGCCTAAACAGCTGGGCAAAATACGGAGGCCTCGATGCCCACTCACGTCAAGGATTGCACTTAAAAGCTTCCAGGCCCGCCCAATAAGTTCCGGACCTACGGGAATCCCGCCCAACTCCAAAACTAGCCCGCTTGGTCAAAAGCAATACAGAAAGAGATGCAGAAGAAATAAAGCTTCAAGTTTCCTCTTATCTTACATACGCAAAAAAGGGGCACTCTCCATCTACAGACATGCTCTACATATGTCAAATACAAAGCGGGAAAACGGCAAAATCTACACTCTGCTCCAAAGGGCTACAGCTTGTCGGGCTCACTCTTCGCGTCGTCAGCAAGAAGTGACCGCGCGTCACACTTGTCCTGCCTTGCTCAAGCCAATTCCTCCGAGAGAATGAAGCCCCTTTCACTGATCTCCTCGAGTACCTCTCTTCGGGATATGCAATGAACATATTCCTTGATCCTCTTCTCCCGGTCGAGGGTTCGCTTCAGCTCAGCTTGAGCATCAACAGCGTCCTTCATATGAATCGCCATCTCTTGATCAGCCTTGGTTCGGTTTAATGTCGCTTCAGCCCGGGCATCAATTATCTTAGCCCTGATATTCGAGAGATCAGATTCGAGTTTCGCAATCATATCCGCTTGAACTTTGGCATTGTCATAAGCCAAGCAAAGTTGATCTTCGAAGGCAGGGACCTTGGCCGAGGCGCTTGTATCCTCTAAAGTCTGAGCTTGCACCTAAGCCCTTAGCTCACCACAAGCAGTTCTGACGCGGTCAATATCGCCCTTAAGGTACTCCGAAGCCTTCGTCTTTTTCTGCAGCTAATATAACAAAAAGGGGGTTAAGCTTAAGGGCCAAAGGGAGCAAAGCACGAGCTACAAAAAGTTACCTGCCCCATCAAATAGCTCTTGTAATTCGAGCTCCGGTATGCCTCATATCGCCACTGCAGCAACTCAACCTCCTTCTCCTTGCTATGGAGCCTAAGGGACTCGCCCTCATCCAGAATTTTCTGAAGCTTGGCCCCTTGATGGAGCAGCTCGAACATAAGCCTATCACAAGCTTGCACAAAGAAATCTCAATAGAGGGAGGAGGACACGGAATATAGGAAAACTGCACCTAAACTCACCATGAAGTCAAGCCGACGGACTTCCTCGAAGTCAGAACACACTCTTGTTGATCCTGACTCTTCGGCCCTAGAAGAACTGATCTCTGGCAAAGCATGTTCACTCGGAGGAACTGCCGCTCGGGAATCAGATACTCCGAGAATAGCAGACTCGGACGGTGCAGTGCCCACAGAAATACGGACCCATTCGGCACCACTAAATGCTCCTCCATCCTACGGGTGCCAATCTCGCTTATCATCGTCATCCCCCAGCTCGGAGTTTGATGCCTCTTTTTCCCCTTCGGAACAGCACTGTGTCATCCCGAAGAACCGCCCAATGCCTACAAACGGAAAAGCCAGTATAAAATAAAAGAGGAAAATGTTACCTCAAATATACGAAGGCCAAGGCAAAGGCAACGTGTGCGCATTCCTTGGTATTTTGCTCCCCATCTAGCACGGAGTACAACTCGTCATCGACGCTCGTCGCAGGTCAAATGGGTCACCAGCCTCGGGATCCAGCCAGGCAGGTTAAGGACTTTGCCCGGCGTCCATGAAGTTGCTGCAACAAGGGAGACAACATTATTACTCAACTGATTTTCGCTATAGACAAAATCTGAAAAAGCACCAAACGCTTCGCTCACGTGTATAATTCCACCTTTCGGGAAATGGCAAAAGCTCCACGGGGATAATGTCGATCGTGCGGACCCGGATAAACCAACCGGCCCACTCTCGATCCCTGTCCTCTTCGTCGTCAACTACAAAAGGCGTGGACGAACGACACCTAAGGGTTAGTAGGCCCTGGTGATGAAAGGGTCGGTATAGCCTGATGAGATGGTTAAGCGTGAACTCAAGCCCAGCCTTCTCCGCAAAGAACCTCATCATTAGCACCACCCGCCAAAATGACGGATATATCTACGCCAAAGTAACCCGATACTTAAAGCAAAAATCAATCACAACCCTATCAAGGGGACCAAACGCGAAAGGATTTAGGTATACGCTCAAGAATCTGTCAGTAGAGTCCGTAATACTCTCATCCGGGGGAAGCACCTGTAGCACTATCCCCTCGCTCCATCCACAGTATTTTCTCACCATCTCCGGATATTCCCCTCTTATCAAAGACACCATCTTCAGAGCGAACTCCCGCGGTTCCAGAGCACCGGGAGCAGCACTCCCCATGCCTTGCCGAGCCGGCCCCAAAGTGGTTGCCATGACTATGGTAAAACTAACAGATCATACCAATCGCATGCACTAACACTTTTTACACCTGAATAAATGAAGAACCCTATGCCATAGCAAAAGGGCATCTATCTAAAAATAGTGAGGTCTTGCAAAGAAGCCGAAGCCGCCCCACATATATGCGAGAAGCAGCGACGACTCGCCTACCCGAAGTGACCCCCGGGAAACCTACAGCCTCGATGCATATCGATGGGGTGATACCCGATCCCGAAAGCATACTTTTACAAGAAGCCAAGACTCGAGGAATCGTCCATATTATCTCCAATATCGAGGTAGCACTCTACCCCGAGGATCCCCGCCAAAAGGAAGTCGGACTTCGGGAAGTTTTCAACGCCAACACTCAACACGAGGCGGTACCTGATCCCATGGTTCCCTTTCTAAAAGGAGGAATAAGCACAGGAATCTCCGACCACGAAAGCTCCACGAAGGTCTGAGGCAGCGCTCAAGTATAGGCAACTCTTCAGCAGAAGTTTATCCTATGCATTTTAAGAAGGCTATCTGCATCAAGATCAAAAGGGACCCCCAGGTACCCAAAGTTGACCATCATTCAGGATAACATCCTCGAAGGCCCAAAAATTCGGTGTATTATCTCCATACAACTCGGAGGGCCCTGATAGCCTGAGCATATCGGGTCAACTCAAGCTCGGTCCTGGGTATGACGATGGGCTCGGGGAAGAGCCATGTTGATATGGCGGTAGTCTCGGAAAGGATCCATGTCGATCAGTAGAGGATCGGAAAGAATGCTTACGCCCAAGTTAAATGTCAGCAATCAACAATAAAGGAAGACATCCAAAAAAGCCTCGAAGGACACGGAAATACGCAATTACAAAGCAAGAATCAAAAATAGAAGTCAATGAAGTATATTCATATTCATAAAGATCCATGTACAACAGCCCTTGAGGGGGCCTTACATACAATTACAAAAGTCTACAGAGATCTACAGGAGGAACGGAAGGATGTAGATTTGATGAAACCCGAGGGCCCGGTCCACTTTTGAAGATCCATCTCCAGTATCAGCATCCTCGGGCACTGGCCTCCTCGAGGATGATTCCTTCGGCCTCCACCTCCTCTAAGTTCCCAGCTCAGTCCCCCAAGGGATTCCCCCCCCCCCCGGAGAAGATGAATAAGAGGAAAAGGAGGGGATGCAGAGGAGGCAGACAAAAGAGACATGGCCCGCCAAAGCCGAAGGTTGAAGATTCGACGGGCCTCAGCCTCAACGCGGCCGGTAGTGCCACTTTATCCCTTGGTAAAGAAAAAACCCTAGGTATGAAGTGCCACACCAGGACTGGGTAGGAGAGTGCGCAGTGGTGCATAGTCCGAAGGACTGTCTACATAAGAGGGAAACCGACTCCCCGTCCGTCATCATTTTGAGCCAACATCAGCAGCAAAGACAAACATATCAATGACTACAACAGTAACGGGACAGCATGATTATGCTCGACAAAGGGAAGTCCCGGCAAAGGGCCACAACATGATCTGAGGGAGCTCCACCAGACGGCCTTGAGGCCATGAGCCCCAAACATGATGTTCAAGGATAGAAAAACATGATAAAAAGGAATAGGCAAGCAAGCCAATGAAGGCACTGGGATAGGAAAAACAACACCAAAACACCCCTATTTATCGGGGGTTACGGCACGATCATCAAGGCTTTGGAAGATTGACCGATGAGCGCAACTAATACATCCATGAAAAAACAAACCGACGGCGGTACCTTCACCTTGGAAAGCAGGAATCAGGAGTACATTGAATGAGGTCGAAACACATAAGCCCGTGGATGCCTAGTTGTCGTAAAACTCACGCCAGGAGTCGCATCATCGGCATGACGTCGCAGTAAGAAGCTCGAGGACTCAAGTGTCAGAATCATTTCCCATAACTTTGTTATGGGAAACGCAGAGACTACTATACGCGGAAAAATCAGAGGACTTGATTTCTCGCTATCATGTCATTTTGGAAGAACACCTTGAGACCCCGAGGATAGGAAGCCACAGCCGATTTCCTGACCTTGGGACTCATCGAGATCCGAATCAGAGAAGATGGAGATCGAAGCGAGGACAGAGGGGGAAGTTCCTGAGGCACACGGCTAAGTTTGACAGGGCCGCCCATCCAAAGCCCCCCTGAGGCGTCGCGTCAAGCTATCCCATCTCTATACTTTGTAATTAATGCCCATGTACTTGCAGTCGAGTTCCCCTTATATATAATGGGGGATCACACTACCTTGTAAAGGGTTGATGTTGCTCTATTTCTCCACAAGTGCAATAATATATCTCTCTCTCTCTTTTCTTCCTAACTTGTTTGTTCTACTGGCCCGAGGCCATCCTTATATTCATTGTTCTATTACTTTTTCTTCATCATATAGCTTAGTATTGGCTGTAAAGAGCCTCGTTTAATTATATCTTCAATTGTTATCACATCCCCGACTATCCCCAGTAGCTGGAATTCGACCCTGACATCAACCCCGAGTCCTCCATCGACCAGACCTACGCCCGGGCAGCAGGCCCTTCAGTTCGATTACTATCTCGTTTTAGCTTACATTTCATCATTAAACTCCATATTATTAGCATCAACTTCTTTAACAACTAGCTCGGAAATAGATCACGTATTTTTAGAATCTCATTTACAAATTTAAGTGTTGTTACCATTTTCACGGTAAACAATAATTATAACCAACAAGAGCAACAACAACAGTATAATCTAATATGAGTTTCTCCGATTATCATAACAATCATATTGAGCGGCAAGCTCGTTTTTACTCATAACAAGATATAAATTGAATCCAACTCCTATTCCATAAATTAGTTTACAACCTTCAAAACATCATGCTTATATGTTCTATATATTATTTCTAGAAACATCCACAAAATGACTTTCAAAAAAGCCCCATACGTGTAGCACCTTAATTTTTATCGTCAATCACTTGTTTTTCATCTTTTCTTCTTCAATCAACTTAATTAACACCTAGAAAAGCTTAATAAAATTAGCCAAAACATTATCAAATTATTTCTCACCAATTCCAGCCACCACAAACCATATATTTAGCCGCAAAACACTCCAACCAAAAAGACAACCATATCACATGTTCCTTCAAGTGTTATCTTATGGATTTTCACTCAAACAACACAACCAACACAAGATTAACCATAGGCACAATAAAAAAGATGTTATACATACCTTAGACAACATCTAAAACTATAAACCCTATCTCAACTTAGCTTACAATAGCCCTTAATCACACCACAACATTATAGAAGCATTCTCCTGTAGTCTTTAACACCTTTGATGATGATTTGAGTTGATTTCCTTTGAATTTGGTTCTTGGGATCTTCGGATATGTTATGGAGGGTTTAGGAGAGATTGAGAGTGTTTTGGTGTAAGTAATATCTGTATTTTATTTTTGATGAGATATAGGTGATAAGACCACTTATAAGCCCATCGCCTCAATTCTCCAAGCAGGTGGGTACGCTGCCTAGTTGGCTGGCAGCTTGAGCAGTGCAAATTCGCACACTTGTATCTCTCTACTACGATATCGTATTGACAAACAGTTTTTAGCGTGAGAAACTAGACACATGGGGATTTAATTACATATAAATATCTCCCTATAACTCTTAATAGATTGCGATAAAACGATGTCGCAACCTGGCATATAAATATGCCAGTTTCTCCGAAGTGCGGCGACGTCACTTGTCGACCCTACTTTAAAAATCCATATTTCTCTACCCAGATGTCGTATGAATAAATGGTTTAGACCGTTGGAAACTAGGTTCCAAGACCTTCATTTTCGTGCATAATATTTCCCAAAAAGACCTCATATAACCCATAAAATGTATTGCTCAAAATGCTTCATTACAAGACAAATTCTTAGTCGGTTTTTCCGCAACTTAAATCCGATTTTTGCCAAACTTTATATTTCATATAAAACATCATATATAGCCACATGACTTTAAACTCATTTAAATCATGATTAAAAAGTCTTATATTCATCTTAACTTACTTAACACTTCGGTAAACCTTTCTTATCCTTGTAGAAGGATTTCGTCCTTTTTGAATTTACATTAGATAATCTTATAATAACAGTAACCTTTGAAGTACGGGGTGTAACATGCACCTAACACATTTTACATATGAATTATCACTTGAACTTCATGTTCATATTTTTTTGTACGATGATCTAGATTTACTCATAATAATTCATTTCATATATTACTTTTCATCTGCTCATTTTCTCCCCTTAATGTTGGGATGACCAACATATATCTTCAATATTCTTTTGGGCCCTATCTTTGTGGATTGTTGTGGAACAATTAAAATATTTACCACACATCAAAAAAATTTGAATGGGTATTATTGGTTCCTGAACTGAACCAATGATGATAGAGAGAATTTATCACAACTTGTTAGCTTGATACGTACAAGTGTTGTTATATATTAAATAATACATTTCATACCAAATTTCTTTTTGGAAATTTTATTCTCATAACCAATGGTTTAGTTATGATTAGAGTCATACAGGTTTTGCTAAACCATCCAGCATTGTCAAAACCATCATAATTTTATAATTTGAAATTCTGCTCTAATATGTGATCAAGAAACCTTGCAAAAGTCAAATTGAAAGTTGAAACAAATGCACATGTGACCATAGATGCACCTATTAAACTATAAGTAACATAATATATATATATATATATATATATATATATATATATATATATATATATATATATATATATATAAAACCTAATATGGTTTCAAAAACCAAGGGATACAATTCCAACTAGCTAGTATAATTACCAATTTATTAAGAGAACAACTAGCACAAGAGAATTCTTGAAGAATCTCTTATTTCTTCAATATATGTCTATATTAATTCTCAATCCTTTGTGCATGTCACGACCCAAAATCCAATTAATTTTGGTGGCACCTAACCCAACCCATTAGGTAAGCCAATTAACAATAATCCAATTCGAATGAGATTTACCGAGAAATAAATGATGAAAAAGCTGAACTTTTATACAACAACTCAAGGACTGGTAGTAAAAATCATGAGCTTCTAAGAATTAGAGTTTACAAAGCTGGTATGAAATAAATACACCATCTATTCGAGATATACATAAACAGATGTATAAATCTAAACCTACCAAGAACAAGATATAGTTATAATCGGAATGTAGGTACATCATCAATGCTAGCTCCTGCCATGCAAAATTGTAGTATGAGTACAACCAGCCCCATGTACTTAATAAGTAACAAACCTAACCTTAGGTCGAAAGTAGTGACGAGCTCAAAAAATGGTCAGAGTACAACACCAATAGCCAAGAACAACTCAAAACAATATAATGAAAGCACTACAAGTAATAACTAAAAAGATATTATGCTCAGCTCATTCATAGGTATGCAAAAATAGACATGCTTTGCAGGTATAATAGTAAAAGCCAAGTCTTACACCGAAATCACCAAAATATAAGGGTATATTAGAAAACTGTGATTTGTTTCCCAAACTTTCAACAATAGATAAGATATTTCATTTTCAGATAACAAGAGGAAAGTACATCTCTATGCTTACATGTCAATATGCATGTCAAGTCATCAATTATCATGCACTGTCTAGCTAGACCAATATACATCTCAATGCCTACATGTCAAATGTACATGGCAAATCATGAATGTCACAATACTGTATAGCATGAGAAAAATGCATCTATATGCCTACATGCCAAGTATGCATGTCAAATGATTGATTTCACGGAGATATTCCCAAGTTCTCTCACCCTCCAACATACTCATATTGTCTATCTTAAATGTCCACTTTATCACACACATAGAGAACCACTCAGCACTTTATGAGTGCCTACCTCATAAGCCCTCTCACCCAAACACGTGTATATATATCATTATGTCTTCGCTCACTACTGGCATGTCAGACTCCAAGGGGCGAATCCTACCCAAGCGCTAATATAAATCCTATAAGGCTTGTTGTGGCATGCAGCTCGATCCACAATAATAAATAAGCCCATAAGGCCTTCTACGGCGTGCAACCTGATCCCTAATAATAATTATAATAAAGTCAATAAGGCCTGTTGTGGCGTGCATCTCGATCCATAATAATAATAGATAATCATAAAGCCAGTATGGCCTGTTGTGGCGTGCAGCCCGATCCACAATAACACTGACAATAGGGATCTCTAGCCCACCTCAGTCATCAATCTCTCGAGTATCAAGGGCTCACAATCTCATACCACTCAACCCAACAACTCCACATATGAAAAAGAAATGATAACATGCGATGTAACCACGAATGATGAACAGAAACTGAGACATGATATGCAAACGAAGAATCATGACTAAGTGTATAATTATAGTTAAATCAGATAACTCAAAGAAATAGAAATTGTCTCATGACTTTTTACTATCATCCAACCGTTATTAAGGATTTTGCTTGTATTCAATACATAATGACTGAAGCCAACTAGGTCTCAACCGAATACGCATATAGCCTAAACATGATTTTTACCATGAATCACACTTCAATTACTCTAACAAATAGGAATCTCACAGATTGAACAAGACTGTATAGAAACACAGTACATAAATCAACTCGGTTCATGTTTACCACAGTATATCCCACACGCCTATCACCTAGTTTGTGTGTCACCCCAACACAAAACCAACAACACGTTTCAAAGGGATTTACCCTCAATTCCAGGTTTAGAAGTGTTACTTACCTCGAACAAGCCAAATACAATACCGAGCAAACCAAACAATACTCTAGAAATTCCATCATGTGCATCTCGACCTCCAAACGGCTTGAAATTAGCCAAAAGAAACTCAAATACATCAAATAATACCTATGGAAACAATCCTAAATGATAAAGGTCGAATCTTTACATATTTACATAAAGTCAACCAAAAAGTCAAATCCAAGCCCGCACCTCAGAACCCGACAAAATGACAAAATATTACAACCCATTTAATTACGAGTCCGACCATAATAATTTCATCCAATTTTGACTCCGAATCGATGTTCAAAACCCAACTATTCTCCTTAAAAAAGTTTTTGATAAAAAAAAAACAATTCTCCAATCAAAACATAGATAAATTTACAAATGAACTACTGGAATCAAGTTAAAATACAAAATTTTATAGTAGATACTGACCCCCATGAAAATACAAGAAGAACGCCGCAAAAATCACCTTAATCGGAGCTCTAGAACTCAACATATGTTCCAAAGACCAAACGAACACAGTCTGTTTTTTTTATACACATGCATCTCCGCTTTTGCGCCCCAAAAGCCACATCTACGCATTTCCAGGTGTCATTTCTGCTTTTGCGGACCATATTTCGTACCTGCAGGGTCACAGATGCGGATCGAACTTCGCATCTGCAAAGCACTAGCACCAACTCTCTTCTCCGACACTAAAATGAGCATAACTCCCTCGGTCGAAATTCGAAGATTCTTTTTTCTATGGATCCATAATTACGATACGGATCTAATGTCTTAATCAAAACAGAAATGTCGTACTATTTATGCTTGAAGAAACAACGCTAAAATATAAAAAATGAGCGCAAAACAATTCAAACCAGTCGGTAACTCATCCGAGCCCCTCAGAACCCCGTTCGAGCATACCAAGAAGTCCCATAACGTAACACAGACTAACTTGAGGCCTCAAATCACGCATAACTACATCAAAACCACAAATCGCACCTCAAATTGAATTTAATGAACTTTTGAGCTTTCAACTTCCAAAGCTCATGCTGAACCATATCAAATCAACTCGGAATGACCTCAAATTTTGCACATATGTCCCAATTGACGTAACGAAACTATTCAAATTCCCAGAACCATAATCCAAACCCGATATCATCAAGGTCAACTCCCGGTCAAACTTGTGAACATTCTAAATCTTCAAATTGCCAACTTTCGCCAAAATAATGTTGATACCTTCTAGAAGCATCCAAATGAAAATTCGGGCATACGCCTAAGTCCAAAATCACCATACAGGCCTAATAGAACCATCAAAACTTCGATTCGGGATCAAATACACCAAAGACAAACTTAGTCTACTCATCTAACTTAAAGCTTCCTAGTTAAGAATTATTCTTCCAAACCAATCCTGAATCACTTGAAAACCAAAACCGACGATTCACACAAGGCATAATACATCATATGAAGCTACTCAATACTTCAAACAGCTGAGAGGAATGAAAATTCTCAAAACGACCGGTTGGGTCATTACATTCTCCCCCACTTAAACATACGTTTGTCCTTGAACGTACCAAGAGTCATTCCAAAGCCATCAAATCACTGTGTAAACCTACCTAAAACACCCTAGGGGTGGTCCCACGTCACCCCCAATCCGTATAAGCCTGACAACTCAACATAACTAAAGATCCTTACATCAACCTTAGTTTATAAACCCTAGAACCCGATTTCCAACATCCGCAATTTATTACAAGACTAGAATCCCGCATCTACACACTGTATAAGTCTGAACAAGATGTATCAACCCATAACCATAACCAAAGATGTAATCACATGATATACCATATAACTTGCAAATGTAGCAATAATTTTTTATCACAATAGTTTCTCAATAAAAACTGGTATCGGTAATAAACCTCATATCAAATAAAACCTCTTTCAAAACCTTCGTACACTGCCGATGATGAAAGAAACATGCAAAAACTCATAAACACTCATCAAATTAAAAAGTCATGGAGCTCTCTCTCGTCCACAAGAACCTAAGCCAAATTCTAAGTCGACTTCCAATATTGTTCTTCCAAACATACCGTAATCAAATCTGATAGCACCCATTCTAGGTCCAATGACCTTATCTAATCAAACACAGCTATTCTACTGACATGCCACACAACTACAACCTAAATCCACAAACCATGCAATCCATGCACCAATAAGCAACAATTCAAATGTACTCAACATGGAAAATGATGCAATGAGAGAGCCGTCCCGCAAGCTCAACAAGTATCACCACAAATGCAATATTATAACCCATTAAACATAATAGAACCAAGACACACAGATCTAACACAAAGGATCATATCCCAAAATAACCATGTTCCAATGCGTGACCCATCCAAACACCGATTCATATGAAATACCTCAAGCCACAATGCTCAAAATAAACAACCACATGAAATTCGACATCAAGTACACGAAGTGCATGACCATAACCATGGAGAAGCGAATAACACAATATACCACAGCCGAAAAAGAACATAACCAAGACTATCTCGCTCGAATTTCGCCTCAAGGCCCAAACAGAATACATCTAGTGTGCAAATAACCAACAAATCACAACCCATTATTATAGCATAGAAGATGAACACATACAACATATCGGAACACAAACAAACTTAACATTAACCAAATGGCCCATCCTTCAACAACAGCGATGTTGAGTCAACAAATTCGACCCCTTGTAGAATACACATCCTCATTAGGCTTATCAATGGCCTCCAAATCAATTTCGATCCTTCGAAATGAATAGATAACCCTCTTAATGATCCACTGAGACCTATCCATAACACATACCATCAGCTATCTAACTCTGGTCATATATTTATAGTCTACAACTAAGGAATAGTCCCCCTCTGAGACTCCTAGTATCCAAATCATGAGAACACATAAATCACCACATCCGATTCCAACTCCATCACTCAAATGACTAACACTTCTCTCATACACAATCACAAGAAATACTTCTATCATTCTTCTATGCCACATAGCAGAATATGAATATCAGCAATTGATCAACCAGGCGAGTAACGCAATACCAATGAAGCATCCGTAAGTCAAAACATAGGGCGCCTTCTGAAATACACACTCTTTTCAAGTGATACTAGACAGTGCCAGCATTCTTGTAAAGATCATAAACCGTTCATATTGTCTTAAACTCATGACCTTCCCTTCGAAATTGAAATGCAAACTTATACATAAAATTCTCAATTCCACACGCCACACCACATCTATCATGCCACCATATGAAAATACGTGTATCCCATTATCAACTATGAGTCACAAGAAGAATACATACTTAATCAACCAGAAACCATCCACTTGATCACATCCAGGAGAAAATCACAACACGCAACAAACTCCACATGCCTATAGAAATATCAATCTCAAGACGTGATAGAAATCATCGAGAACTCTTCGAAACCCATTTGCAGATAACCAAGCCATCAAAACTGATTCTTTCTAACTCAACAAAATCACGCAGGCCGCCAAACCCAAGAGTATTGCCACAAAGCACCGGTAAAGCCTCACCACATCATAAGAACCAAAAGAACCAATTATATCCATTACCATGCTAATCCAACCTACTACCAAATTGTCCTATTTCTCTAAGTTCCTTCTGAATTGCCTTCAAGTTAACACCTCTCCTTGTTAAAATACCACAATCCTCAACCAAAGCTTGCCACAAGAAATCCTAACATGAAACCACATCTCCCTAAAGCCATAAGCTTTTGTATTCCCTTTTAATCACCCTAAAGTACTAGAACTGAGTTACCCACTCTAAGGAGATCTTCTGTGAATCGAAAGCTGCTTCCTAACCTCTCTGATACTAAAATGTAAAATCTATAATTATATAGAAATATCGCGAGTCTCGACGCCATCCAATGCAAATCTCATATCCTAGCCATATACAAATCTGAAAAATTCTCAATTGAAACATATAAATCTTAGCATTATCTCGAGGTCGGTCATGTTCGGCCTCGATATTCATCGGTCACTTTGATTTTCGAACTTTGCAATCTGCCATCGGCCTCGAACCCAGTGTACTTTAGACTTATACTTGAAGTGGTTCCGCAAGCCCACTAAATCGAGCATACTTGATTTTGACCGTATACAGATAGTCCCCCCGTTTCTTAGAATAAGATGATAGAAACGACTTGATCCTCGATGCTCTGATGCCTCGACCATGATGACAATCTTGTGACGTCAATGACTGAAGTGATTGAAAGTTCACTTCTATGTAGTTCCTAAGGTCATTAATTAGAGGTGGCTGATGGTCGGTTGTTGGTTTCCCCAAACCGTTAAAGTGGCCTCTATAAATAGGCCAATTTCACAATTTTTGCAATCTTTACTTCCTAGATATACCCTTCTTCTGGCGCATCGTCAATCTGATTAGATATTTCTCGGGCTTGGCTGAGGGGATGTCTTTTAACCTCGACCACTTGATCAAGCTATACAGCCCTCGCCTTTATCGATGAGGTCTAATAAAGCTTCAACGTCGATCCTTCGAAATCTTTTTTCTCCAGCATCGATGAGGAAAAAGACAGATGATGGATGAGCTGGTTTGTCTGAATCAGGGCTTCTGATCTGATTCCTGCTGAGAGGATGTCCTTTCCCGAGGAGTGGAATATGAAACGTAAGTATAAACTTATCGATGGTAATTAATATCCTACTTTCCCTACTCTTTCTCGGTCTAATTCTTTTCTGATGATGTAGATGTCTCTTGGTTTCCTGGTGCGGTCCCGGACCTTGCAGGTTGGGTCCAGCAACTGGCCTCCACTTCTTCATATGCGGAACGCATTTGGCATGATTTGGCCAAGGATCGATGGGAAGCTAAAACCATGGTAAGTTCTCTTGTTCACATATTGATGTCTCTTAGTGAAATACTTACTTTACCATTATGCATGCCTTAGAGACGTTGTTGCTATGTGGCCGCTCCCACCCGATGAAGAAGAAATCCTGAAGCCGACCAAAGAGAAGAAGAGGAAAAGGGGTTCGCCTGCAAGTTCCCTGAAGACCAAGAAAAGTAAGGCTCAAAAGCCTAGGGTCGATCCCGTGGCCCTGTCTGTAAAAGTAACCAACACCTTTGGGATGACGAGGAGGGAGAAGATGACGACTTCCAGTTGGTAGCTCGGAAAAGAGGAAGCACTGGGGCTTCAAATTTTGCTGAACCAGTGATGGCTGATGCGGTTCGTTCTCGAACCGGATAAGTTTCGGAGGGGAGATCAAGCTGTGTCCCCAAGCCATCGGGTGGTAAAAATGCATTTTGCCTCGGAGGACAATAGGCAGGTAAGCCCGGGGAGCCTAGTTCCTAGGCCCTCCAAATAGAAGATAATATCCCAAGTGAATCACTTGGGATAATTAATGTAGATGGCTCGCCTCCAGGCCCTGTCTTTTCTGAAGGGCAATTTCGTGATGCCCAGGCCATGAGGGCTCCTGATGTGGGAATGACCCATGAAGGGAGTGATATTTTTCGGGAGTGCCTTGCAGGGGTCAAAGATGTTCCCCATCCCAACACCTCGTTTATCTTTGATAAGGCCCAAAGGTTCCTCAAACAAGTAAGTTTTTATCTTTATAATTACGCTCGAGTTTTTTGTCTTTATAATTACACTCGAGTTTTATTCTCGTTTTTCTAAGTCTTACCCTTTTCCTTTCAGTGAGGGCTGTGGCGCTTCATCGACAAGCATTTTCCGAATCTCGGACCGAGCTTGCCTGATGTGAAGCTGAACTTAAGAAGCTAGTGGAAGAGGGGGACAGTCTTAAGCGCCTTTATGTACAGAAAGGGGGGGAGGTCAGGGATCTCTGGATTGAATTGGCAAAGGCTCGTCAAGAATAGACCGAGCTTATTGAAAAGGTAATATAGCCTTTGAGGGTCTGTTATGCATTCATTTGATTTACCGACTAACACTTCAACTTTGCAGGCCCAGCAGAAGAGCGAGCTGGTGGAGCAGCTTCGAGAAGAGCTCAAAGTGAAAGAGGCCGAGACCTTGGGGTGGAAGCAACACATGGATCATCTTGCCTCATAGAAAGATACACTTCGAGACCATCTAACTTCGATTGAATGCCGGTTTAAAAATGCAAAAGGAGGAAAGCTTGGCCCGAAGCCGCAATATTGAGGAGCTCAAAGCTAAATCAGCCGATGAGCTTGCGAAGGACAAATATGAGGTAGAGGCATTTGTGTCCTCACACCGAGCTGAAGTCGAAGCTTATAACATTCGGACACAGGAGATCTCCATTGCGGCTGAAGTTAAATTATTATGTGCTCTTGACCACGCCAGGCAACAATCCCGGAGATAAACTCTCGAGGAGGTGCACGATCATGGATTTGACCTCTCTACTGATATTGAAAAGAAAAAACTTTGGAGGACGAGGTTGCCACTTTACTCTCTGATGATGAGGATTTCTCTAGTGGTTCAGAGAGCGGAGGAGATAAGGATGAAGTCCCTGAGGAGGAGTTCTCGAAGACACAACTCTTAAAGATGTGGCTCCCGAGGATGCATCTCCCGAGGATATGGCTCGCAAAGATGTGGTTCCTAAGGATGTGGCTCCTAAAGAAGATTAGGTTCTTTTGTTTTTATTTTTGTGTAAGGCCCTTTGTGGGCATTGTAAATACTCTTTATGAATATAAGGAATTCCCTTTCTTTTCGCTTTATCTCCAATTTGTATTGAATTCTGCTTTGTCTTCATTTGTGAAAAAATTTTGATGTTATAACTCTAATGATCAAGTGAACACTGACTCGGACTCGGAATATAACAAACCCTTAGGTTTTTTAGTGATCAATGGGCGATCTTTGAGTTTATAATAGAATACCTCTTAAAGTTTTTGTTAATCCTCGAGTATGCTTAAGTCGATTTAATGCGAGCTCGGGATGATGGGACTCTTGAGTCCAAGTTGAGTGAGAGCAAGGTCTCGAACTCTGCATGCTTCAGCCCTTAGGCTCTTTTATATTGGCCCTTAGGCTCTTTTAGGTCGGCCCTTAGGCTCTTTAAGTTGGTCCAATTCGGCCTCTAAGACGGCTATAATTTTTCCCTCTTTTCATCTAAAAGACTTAGTGAAAAATTCTTTATTCCTTAGCATGTGTTTTTGTACCCGTTAGGTTTTTTGAGGGTTCAGTCAATCGGAACCCCATTTGTAATCTGTTTGTGTTATGATTGAATACCTGTTGAGGTTTTTTTGAAGGTTGTTGTTATTGAAGCTTTTAAATTATTCAAGGGCTGATTTTATCGAAGCCCTTTTTTATTTGGTTTTGCCGATGGTATCCTTATTTAACCGGTTTTTCAAAGTGTTTGAAGGCCTTTAACTTATGAAAGAAGTCAGACGTCTATGAGCCGCATTATTTCGGCCGTAATATTTTTGTATGACCGTAGTCTTTAATATGGTCGTAACCTTCGGGTGTGTCTCTTATACTTGTTTCCCAATAACCTTTCAAACTTGTCCAAAAGATTAGTCCCCGAGTATGATGGCCTTGGACTTTGTGTCAGGGGGATGTCTCTTTGAGGTCTTATGAATTCGAGTTTAAATGAATCTAATGTGTTGACTATCGATGATAGTCCCCGAGTATTCGAGGTGTATTTGTGTTTTGGCCCTTGAGCCATTTCTCACAGAATTACAAGTATGTAGCTCATATAATAGTAGACTTCTTTGAGACACAAAGTGTTTTGATATAGAAAGAATGCTTCTTTGAATGATTTGATACATGTGTACATGTTTTGCCATCGAGGCTCGACTTATTTATAAGGACACGGTTCATTCGACCATTTGGCCCATTACAAAGTTTTCTGACCGAGTCCTTCTTTGGCATGAAGTATTTTCCTCGAAAATATAACCTCCAAGGGTGATGCCCCCCAATATTCGAGGTTGATTGTAAAAAAGCCTTGGATAATGTTGAATTCTTCTTAGGTAGAACATAGATGTTACCTCGTTAAAAACCTCTCCGGAAAAAATCGTTTAGGACAAAATCCAATCTAAAAGGAAAAGAGTGTAATGTGTGCTTTAAAACCTAAGGTCTTCGTGTAGATATGTGCCCTCGACGTCTTCGGTCGAACACCTGCAATGAGTTAGTCTTAAATTCAAATAAAAAATCAGAAAGTCATATCTCACCAGTAATATCGTTTGAGTAGTGATACATTCCAATTGTTTGGCAGTTGTCCGCCCTCCATCCTGCCAAGTTTGTAAGATCCTTTACCGACAACTCTGATGACTCGGTACGATCCTTCCCAATTCGGGACTAGTTTCCTTTCATTCGGGTCTCGAGTATAGAGGGTGACTTTCCGTAGAACTAAGTCCCTGATTCCAAAGTGTCGAAGGTTGGTCCTTCTATTATAATATCTCTCGATTTTTTTCTTCTGCGCGTCCATCCGAACAAGTGTTGCTTCTCGTTTTTCATCTAATAACTCAAGGTTGGTATTCATAGCCTTGATATTTGATTCCTCCGATGCATGTCAAAATCTAGCTCTGGGTTCCCCGACCTCGATCAGAATCAAGGCCTTGGAATCGAATACTAATGAGAACGAGGTCGCCCCCGTGCTGGACTTCGATGTTGTTCGATACACCCAAATAACCTCAGGTAGAACTTCTCTCCATTTTCCTTTTGCATCGTCCAACCTCTTCTTTAAGTTTTGAATGATAGTTTTGTTTGTTGACTTGGCCTGTCCATTCCAGCTCGAGTGGTACTATGTTGATAAGATCCTTTTTATTTTGTGTGCTTCGAGGAACTCCGTTACCTTGTTGCCGATAAATTGCTTCCCGTTGTCACATATGATTTTGGCAGGTATCCCCAATCGATACACAATGTGGTCCCAGATGAAGTCAATAACTTCCTTTTCTCTGACCTTCTCGAAGGCATGTGCTTCCACCCATTTAGAAAAGTAATCAGTCATAAACAAAATGAATTTAGCTTTACCTGGGGTCGTTGGTAGAGGCCCAATGATGTCGATTTCCCATTTCATGAAAGGCCACGGGGACAGGACTGAGTGAAGTTGTTCTCCATGTTGGTGGATCATCAGTGCAAACCGTTGGCACTTATCACATTTTTTAACAAACTCCTTAGTATCTTTTTCCATGATATCCTAGTAATACCCTTCTCTAATAATTTTGTGAATCAAAGACTTGGCGCCAAAGTTATTCCCACAAGTACCTTCGTGGACTTCTCGTTGAACATAATCGGTGTCCCCAGGCCCTAAACATACCGCTAATGGCCCATCGAACGTCCTCTGGTATAATGTTCCATCTTTATCAAATGTGAACCTATCAGCCTTGGCTCGTAGGGCATTTGACTCTTTATGATCCGATAGGAGTTTTCCATTTTTCAAATACTCGATATACTTATTCCTCTAATCCCAAGTCAAACTCGTAGAATTAATCTCGGCATGACCCTCTTCAACCACAAACCTCGATAATTGGATAACAGTCCCCGGGACCATATCATCTTCTTCAACCAATGGCCCTAAATTAGTAAGTGCATCAGCCTCACTATTTTGTTCTCGAGGCACATGATCTAGAGTCCACTCCTTGAATCGATGCAAAGTTACCTGCAGCCTGTCCAAATCTCTTTGCATCCTATCCTCTCGAACTTCAAAGCTTTTGTTTACTTGATTTAAGACCAATAGGGAATCGCATTTGGCTTTAATGACTTCTGCCCCCAGGCTTTTATCTAGCTCGAGACCTACAATCATGGCCTCATAGTCGGCCTCATTATTAGTCAACCTAGAAGTTTTGATAGATTTTCTAATAGTACTACTTGTTGGTGGCTTCAAAACAATGCCGAGCCCGGACCCTTTCACATTCGAGGCACCGTCAGTGAAAAGGGTCCATACCCCCGACGATGTACCCTATTTTATTAGAAGTTCTTTGTCCACTTCGGGTACAAGGTTCGGCATAAAATCACCCACGAAGTTAGCCAAGATTTGAGACTTGATGGCCGGTCAAGATTGGTATTCGATATCGTACCCGCTAAGCTCGGCTGCCCATTTGGACAATCGACCTGATAGCTCGGGCGTATGTAATACATTTCGGAGAGGATAAGTAGTTAGCACACATATTGGGTGGCACTGGAAATATGGCTTCAGCTTTCTAGATGAACTTATTAATGCAAGTGCTAATTTTTCTAAGTGACGGTATCTAGTTTCAGCATCTCCTAGAGTTCGACTTACATAATAAATAGGGAATTGCGTACCTTGCTCTTCCCGAACCAGTATCCCACTTATCGCTATCTCAGATACTTCCAAATATAAATAAAGCTTTTCATCTACCTTCGGGGTGTGAGGCAGAGGTGGGCTCGACAAATATCGCTTCAATTCCTCTAATGCTTGCTGGAATTCCGGGGTCCATACGAAATCTTGTTTCTTTTTTAGCAAGAAAAAGAACATGTGGCTTCGATCTGACGACCTCGAAATGAACCGACCCAGTACGGATATCCATCCTTTTAATCTTTGTACGGCTTTCACACTATCTATGATAGTGATATCTTCTATGGCCTTGATCTTGTTGGGGTTGATTTTGATCCCTAGATTTGATACCATGAAGTTGAGGAACTTGCTTGAACCGACCCCAAAGGCACATTTTTCTGGGTTAAGCTTCATGTTGTACTTCCTTAAGATTTTGAATATTTCCCACAAATGAGATAAATGGTCCTCTGCGTGCAGGGACTTAACTAACATATCATCAATGTAAATTTCCATTGATTTGCCTATCTGTTCCTCAAACATTTTGTTAACTAGGCGTTGGTATGTAGCTCCTACATTTTTTAGACCGAAGGGCATTACGTTGTAACAATAATTTCCAAACTTAGTGATAAATGAGGTCTTCTCCTAGTCCCCCGGGTTCATCTAAATCTGATCGTACTCGGAGTAGGCATCGAGAAAGGTAAGGATCTCGTGGCCGGCTGTAACATCAATCATGCAATCGATGTTAGGCGGTGGAAAAGAATCTTTAGGGCATGCCTTGTATAAATCCTTATAATCTACGCACATCACAAGTTTGGTCTCTTTTTTAGGGACTACAACCACATTTGCTAACCACTCGGGGTATTTTACCTCCCGAATGAATCCTATTTTAAGAATTTTAGTTACCTCATCCTTTATGAATGCATACTTCACCTCGGACTAGGGCCTTCTCTTTTGCTTCACCGGTTTGAATGTGGGGTCGATGCTTAGCCGATGTGTTGTTATGTCTGGTGGGATCCTTGTCATGTCTAAATGGGGCCAAGAAAAATAATCTATATTAATGATAAGAAATTGAATGAGTTTTTTCCTGAGTTCGGGGGTTAACCCCGTTCCAAGGTATACCTTTTTCTCGGGCATGTACTCGATCAGCATAACCTATTCTAGTTCCTCGACCGTTGGCTTGGTTGTGTCTGATTTTTCAGGAACAATGAAAGTTCGAGGAGTAAGGAAATCCTCTTCTTCGATTACCTACTCCTTCGGCTCGATCGGGGCTAGGATCGGTGATTGCTATTTGGCGTCTGCTTATCTTTGGTGCTCGATTTTTTTGAGTTTAAAGGCACTAGTATCGGTGTCACCTCATCGACTGCAAGCATTTCCTTTGCAACGTGTTGTTCTCCGTAAACCATTTTCACACCATTTACTATTGGGAATTTCATCATCTGATGAAGGTTTGAAGGTACTGCCCTCACATTGTGGATCCATGGCCTCCTGAAAAGTGCATTCAATCTCATGTCACCTTCAATGACATGGAATTTTGTATCTTGGATGGTCCCGGCCACGTTTACTGGTAGGATTATCTCCCCCTTCATTGTTTCGCTTGCTATGTTGAAGCCATTTAGGACTCGGATGCAGGTACAATTTGGTCATGTAGGTTGAGCTGCTCTACGACCCTCGATCTGATTATGTTTGTTGAGCTACCTGGATCCACTAGAACACGTTTAGCTTGAATTTTATTTAGCAAAATAGAAATTACCAGGGCGTTATTGTGCGGCTGAGATATGCCTTCCGCTTCCTCATTGAATGATAGAACACCCTCGAGCACATAGCTTTGAGTCTATTTTTCTCTGGTGATTGACACGTTGGTGCATTTGAATACAGGATCTTGTGGAACATCGACACAGCCAACGATCATATGGATTACATGTTGCTATTCTTCCTGCTCATTTTTTCTATTTGTGTCTCTTTCCCTGAAGTGGCTCTTAGCTCGATCACTGAGAAACTCTCGAAGATGACCCTCGTTGAACAATCGAGCTACCTCCTTTCTCAGCTGCATGCAGTCTTCAGTCCTATGGTCATGTGTGCCATGATATTTCACATCAAGTTTGGATTCCTTTGAGAAGAATCGATTTGTATTGTCCTGGGCCACCTGGTGTCTTTGATTCTTCCAATAGCTGACACGATCCCCAATGCATCTACGCTGAACTCATAAGTCCCCGAGAGTTTTGACCTTGATCATTTCTTCGATCGTTTCGAGGAATGTTAGGCCCCAAACTGTTGTTTCTCCGATTGATATATGGCTGATATCGTTCCTTGTTTGATCTTAGTTCCCAGTCCGTGTCCCTCAGGGCCTTAACTGCCAATCTATCAGGATGAACTGAACCCGAGGGGGCTCCCAACTGGTCGTCCTCGACCCTGATCTTTGACTGGTAACGATTATGTACCTCTTACCAAGTTATAGCTGGGTACTCGATTAGATTTTGCTTCAACTGCCGTGAAGCGATCGAACTCCGCTCGTTCAAACCCTGCATAAAAGCTTGTACTGCCCAATCATCCGAAACCGATGGTAATTCCATTCTCTCCATTTGAAATCGGGATACGAACTCCCTTAGCACCACATCGTTCCTCTATCTTATTTTAAAAATGTCTAATTTTCTTGTCGCCGCCTTTATGGCCCCGGCATATACTTTCATGAAGGCGTCTGCTAACATAGCAAACGAATCGATAGAGTTCAGATGCAAGTTCTGATATCAAATCATAGCTCCCTTTGACAAAGTTTTTCCAAATATTTTCAACAATATGGATTTGATCTCATCATCATTCAAGTAGTTTCCTTTAATCCCGCAAGTGTATGAGGTAATATGTTCATTAGGATCGGTTGTTCCGTTGTATTTAGGTATATCGGGCATGCAAAACCTTTTAGGAATGGGCTTCGAAGACGCACTCGGAAGGGACGGCTTTTGTATGAACCTTTTGGCATCCAAACCATTCAAGGTCGGGGGTGCCCCTGGTATTTGATTAACACGGGAGTTATAAGTCTCCACTTTTTTGTCATTATCCTCAATCTTATTCTCCTCGGACTCGATTCTCTTAGTGAGTTCCTCGAGCATCCTCATAATTGTGGGATCAGTCCCCGAGCCATTACCATTTGATCTTTCCAGTATTGTTTCAGTACGTCGAGTATTTTCTGGCTCGACTATACTTGGAGTTTTGTGTTAACTTTGAAGTTGAGCGATAGCAAGCTGTTGAGCTTATGGCATCTCGAATATTACTTGGAGGCTGACTCCCCCATCTCTTATACCCTATGTTCCTTGGCCACCAGATCGGGTTTCCCTGCGTACACTTCCTCTGGGGTCTGTGCCTAAATTCGCGTTCAAAGTAAGTGTGAACTAACATCAACTGGTTCCACATTTGGCATTTCCCCAGAGTTTATCGGTGGTACACCGACACCTACATTATTGGTTTCCCCATGAAACCAAGACCATCGTTGTCATGTACATGTGTGTTTTGCGAGTTTGACCTGTTTTAGCCTGAGAACAAAAATTCTCGAGAAGAACAAGTGTAAAGATAACGTGTGTTATGAGAATGAGTACTGAAATAACCACTATTATCTTTAGCCCATGGTGGGCGCCAAACAGTTTACCTCAAAAATACGAGTAACAGTTAAACTTGTGTATGGTTTTAAACATATGTGATTTAATTCAATACTAATTAATACCAAGAAGAACAACGTATCAATGAAAGAAGTAAGTAAAATCAAACCAATGTGCAAGCCAATCTCGACCTCGAGCTAAGGTGACCTCGAGGTGGGTCAAGAATAATAAAGTTAAAGGACAATTCTGATAAACAATGAGCAAGAAAGTAAAAGAGTATATTCTTTTGTCAATGATTGATGATGGTTACAAATGATTAGGGTCCCCTTTATATAATAGGAGAACTCTAAATAAGGTACATTTCTATTTACAATAAAAAATCTTATTGGGACAGCTGTCTAACCGCCTAGTACGGATTCGTACTAACTCGTACAAATCTATTCCTGGATTTACGCCACGATCTTGGGAACGTGGTGGGAATCTTGCTCTTTCTGTTACAAAGCCACAATGGCATTATCTCGAGGTCGGTCACGTTCGACCTTGATATTCATCGGTCACTTTGATCTTCGAACTTCGAACTCTGTCATCGGCCTCGAACCTAGTGTACTTCGGGCTTATTCTTGAAGTGGTTCCTCGAGCCCACTAAATCAAGCATACTTAATTTTGACCGTATACACCCCCCTAGTTATGTTCATGCCCTTCCAGTGTCATTGTTCTTTCTCTATCGCGATATAACTGCGATTGGAGAGCGGGACGCGCGCGTAGCGTCGATCTCTCCTTCTCAACTTTTGGTCAGCCCCACTACAATTTAGTGGTGGCCAGTTTCATGTCTTATTCTTTTGCATAGCTGAGAACATATCCTATACATAGTTCATCTTTTATACATCATAGAGATTCGGTGATACAGTATAGGGATCTAAACATGTACATAGGTTACTTTATCACATTTATTGCATATGTATTGATTTTCTTATTAGTGAGCCCCACTATTAACTATGCCTTTTATTGTTTCGGCTGTCTTTTAAGAACCATCAACAATTACCAATCAATCAATCATCAATACCTAAATCTTAAATTACTTAGATTAGGTACATGAATCTCTAATTTTAATGCTTAATAATTTGTCATTTAAGGTAAGGTAAAAGCTCTCTGAAGTAAGACGTACTTTAAGTACTTAACTTTAAAGATGTACAAATATGTAACCAAGTAAAGATTAGAGGTCCTTTTAAGTATTTAACTTTAAAGATGTACAAATACGTAACCAAGTAAAGATTACTAACAAACCTAGATCTACATAAATTTAATAACTATGTTTTAACCCTAACTATTTCCTCCGTTTCAAGTTATGCGGCAAAATTTTAATATGCACCAAGTTAAAAAAAATGAAGGCTTTTGAAACTTAAGATTATAAACATGCTATAAAATTTGTTCGGTTATAGACTTTTGAAACTTATAGTCTTAAATACACCATAACATTTGTGTGGCTATAAAAACTTCTGATTAAGGATAAAATAAAAAATTTAACTTAAAAACTTTCTAATTTAGAAAGCTCGCATGCTTTTTAAAAGAGACCAAAAGAAAATGCTTTCAACTGAAGTGGAGCAAGTAGTTATAGCCCATTGTGATTTTTCAGCTTTCATTATGTTCTTTTTTAGTTAAATGCATTGAAACAATAAATTATACATCTATTCAGACTTCCTCTTTACATGCTTTTAGGTCTATCTTATCCACTTCTAACACCTCCAATCACAATATCACACCTAACAGCCTGTATCTGGAGATCTATATAATGACCTTACCTCATTTTATCACCAACAATTACCCGCTCCCAAAAAGGGGCAACTGTGCACGGACTTTTCTCGGAAGAAGCTAGAATTTATCACTAGGATAGCAACAAGAGTAAGTCCTGTTAAGCAGGGCCAGAGCTGTGCCAAATTTAGACACTGAAAAGAACTGAAAGAGTACCACACAATGATATTCTTTTATTGCTAAAATGAGATACAGCTTCAAATACTGTTCATTATGAAGCATGACAAACTATTGAACGTTGTGGTGGACATGGTAGTTGTAGGGATGGGGATTAGGAGCAGGGTTACGGAGGATTTATTGCTTCAACTTTGACATGAACGAACACCTATAAGTCGAAAGGATATTATATTCATACAAGTGCCACAGCTTCCCTGTTGGGAATTCCATTTGTCTGTGCCAGTGAAGGGAGTTCACTTCCTAATGGCAGCTTTGCTGATCCTACACCATTTGCCTGACCTGATTCCAGATCCTTCTGAGGGTAACATCTTCCACTCCCGCGGACTAGATCCTTTATTTTTTTCATGAGGTCTTTATCGTCAAGCAAGGATTCCATCGTCACATGTACACCTGAGAGCAAAGAAGAGTAAGAACAAGATGGAAAAACAATTCTCCTAGCATCAGTATGTAGCAAAATTGCCCTATCAGTTGACGCTAGAGTAAGCCACTGGAACAAAAATGTAAACAAATTGCTAGTGAAGTTCTGTTGCACTTCTATCCACATTGATGTCTTTGATAAGTTCACCGCAATATGCTCCACAAACAATTAAATTCAAATTTGAAACAAGATTTACAGTATTAGTCCATATTAATGTCACTATTTAACAGACAAATCCACGTTGAGTCATCCTTTTTCTCTCATTATATTTGCAGTAGCTTATTTCATGTAACACCAGCAGCCACAAGCAAGAGCAACGTATTCTATATGAATCAAGCATTCCTACCTGAAGGACGCTGCAAAAGAAGACATTCATCATAGAGATCATTGCAGATCTTTCCAAATTTGCTATCAGCAAAAGCAGCCAAAACTCTTAAAACTTCTATCCTATTGTATTGAAGAGTCGCCTTGAAAGCCAAGGAAAATATACTAGTTACAAAAAAGTATGTTCTGTACCTGTCTATACTGTGGTAAAAGTTTGCCAGTTCTGCATGGATACACTTTTAGCATCTTAAACTGCACTTCTACCAATCACTTTCATTCCCAAAAAAGAATATTAAAGTAGACTATTCCAGGCACTGATGGTGTTTCACGCAGTACTAGTAAGAACTCAAATAGGTTCTTGTTCCAGTTGCTTATATATCAATTTATCCTAAATTTTGACAACCAAGTCGGTTTATCAAACAATAAAGGCTGGCAGACTATCCAGTTCTTTTTGTATCTAGGAGAGATCCAACTTAAGCAATCACAGTACAACTTTGTGCACGAATAGATAAAAATGAAACCAAATAATACCGCTTTCATAATATGGGAAAAAAGACTTTATAGACCGCTTTAAATTCTCTCAAATTCTCGACAAAATCCCCCAACTCATTTCAAAACTCATCTGGCATTATGATTTTCCATTTGGTAACACCTAAGCTCTTCAACCAGTATAATCAAGGAGGAGCTTTCATAGTACCAAAGAAATGCCAGAGCTTTATTGAATCCAAAATAAAAATTTTGGGCTTTCTAAAAGTTTTAGATCATACCAAGACGAGAACTTTAATGCAACCAGATGATAAATTAAAGTTTCAAAGCTATAGCACAGATCAAGAGTTTGGATAAAAATGTGGTATTTTCTTGATCTATAGTTATTTAATCTTAATAGAGATCTCTCCAACATTGAGATGTAGCATATTATTTTTTTTGTTAAGAAACAGAAGAAAAACAAAATACATATCATAATGATGTGAAACGTAGTTTGAGATGCATTTTAATTCAAATTTGCAAGTGGTCAATCGAACCTATATTTCTTTCATTTTACTTTCTTATGTTGGTGGCTTTCCAGCCAGCTTGGCACACCTCGACTATTCTACAAGGTACCTACTACCTCCCACTAGCATCGGTACCACGTAATTCTGTCAATCAAAGCGCTTAAGCATATGAGAAAGAATCATCTAGTGTTTTTTGTCCTTGCTAGGATTTGAACCTGAGACCTCCTAATTTTCCTCGCTTCATTAACCACTAGGCCACACCTTTGGGTGTTATGTAGTTACACCTCTTTTTTAATAAGGAAAAAACCCCTCTTTTTTTGGTTAATTAGAGCAGTGTGAAGCAAGATATCAATACATTACTTCGTATGAACATTCACAACTTTATTTAACCTAAAACTAGTTTACTAAATAGTTACAATTTGAATTTAAACACATCATTTATAAGATTATAATGTTTTCTTTAGTTTATTTTATTTAGTAAATTGACAAATATACAAACATATTCTGTTACCAATCTCAAAAAAAAAAAAAAAAAAAAACACCACATTTGAGAAATTATAAGTTTTTGGTAAAATTACCATGAATATACCACAAATTTACAACTCCAATACAAATAACAGATTCTCAACAAAGTGGTCAGATTTGTTCCACTGATATATTCTGTAACTTATTTTAGGTTCAAGAAGAGCACCTAACACTAACATATGGTGGTATTAACCTATGCTTTTCTTGACCGTCAGAAAAATGAATGCCATGTGAGTCAAGATTCAAGAATAAGTTCAAGGGCTCCGTTAAGATTCTGATAGAATTGAGGCTTGCAGAAATTATCTCTTTCCCTAAAAAGTCCTCTAAAAGATCAACTAATAATGTTGAGGTAGGGGTTCCTGGGATTATATGGCCAAGTAAGTGACCGGTAGGTATGCGTGACACCTGACTCTCAAGATGAAATTTTAACCTCTCTTAGATCATATAAGTCTAATGAAACGCAACAAATTGCATGGAAGAAGAACCACTGACTTTTGATACTTGTGATCTGAAATCTATTTAAACTTAAAAAATGATAATAAGGAAACTGGATAAAATTAGGGGTGTCAAAAGGGTTGTTTGGGCTGGTCATGATTGGCTGACTCATTAAATGGGTCATTGTCCAACCGTGCCCAAAGTTCACTTGGGTCAAGATGGGCTAAACAATGGGTTGTAACCCAACCCGCCCAAATTGACCCAAATCTTTGCAATATTCTCAACTTTTAAACAATCATATATACAAATTATCTTATGTTTTGAAAAAAATGTTAATTCATGCCAAATGATTTCTTTCCTCAGTTTGGATTTAGAATTTTATTTGATAGTTCTTCATCTTATAACAATACCAAAGATCAAAATAACAAAAAGTAGCAAAATTAGAACTTTTCACTCACCCCAACCCCCACCCTACCCCCGAACCCCATCCCCACCCTATATAAAAATATTGTTTAGATAAAATAAGTACTTTCGTTTCATGTTATAGAAAAAGTATTTTCTTTTGTTTCAACAAAAAAAGTACTTTCTTTTTATGACGTAGAAACAATATTTTCCTTTTTTCACAAAACGAGTACTTTCTTTCCCTTTTGTAGAAAAAGTAATTTTTTTTAATGTTGTATTCTCTTTCATTTCAACAAAATGAAAATTTTCTTTATGATGTAGAAAAAGTATTTTCTTTCATTTTAATAAAATAAATACTTTCTTCCTATGATGTAAAAACATTACTTTCTTTTTCATAAAATGAGTACTTTCTTTTCATGTTGTAGAAAAAATATTTTCTTTTGTTTCAACAAAAAATTTTAGAAAATATTTCCGTTCTCTTGATACGGAAAATATTTTCCACCAATTGGAGAAAAACAAATTCATAAAAAAAAATATTTTTCAAACATTTAAACCAACCAAACATGGGAAAATTAGAAAATATTCTCCAAAGCATGGTCAAGGTAGAACTTTAAGATTGAGCATTTTCATGGGTCAAGGTTGGGCATCATCATGGGTCCATTTGGGCTGATGATTTTTTATGTGTTAACTTGGGCTAGCCTAAAACAGCCCATCTTCAAAAATGTTTCAGCCCAAACCTATTAAAACTTGGGTGGGTTGGACGGGTCAAATGGGTTTGGGTTAGTTTTGCCACCCCTTCAATGGTTCACATAATATCTTAATTGATGCCCATTAATTGGATAAAATCAATGCTCAGTGGTTCGTATTACAACTTAAAATGGGGCTTTCCCCAGTTCATAGTCTGCCCCTTCTTTCGCCATGTCCAATAATTAATAGCTACAGCCAATTAATTAAAGCTAGCTTAAAGGTAATTTTGAGTCACCTATTTCTTCATTGAAGGTAGTATTTCCCAGATATTTATACAAGCAACCTCTATTCAAGGGAAATTTAATGATAAAGAAAGAAACTATACTTCTTTTTTATGAAGTTTACCTAGCCAATAAAAGGAAGTCAAAAAGAAAGGCTTCAATAGACAATTACCATGTGTCTTACCTATTCAAGGAGGGGCTTTGGGTAGACCTACAAGAAGGTAATTCTATGAGCTCTTAAAGAAACTTTTTATGAAGTTTACCTAGCCAATAAAAGGAAGTCAAAAAGAAAGGCTTCAATAGACAATTACCATGTGTCTTACCTATTCAAGGAGGGGCTTTGGGTAGACCTACAAGAAGGTAATTCTATGAGCTCTTAAAGAAACTTTTTATGAAGTTTACCTAGCCAATAAAAGGAAGTCAAAAAGAAAGGCTTCAATAGACAATTACCATGTGTCTTACCTATTCAAGGAGGGGCTTTGGGTAGACCTACAAGAAGGTAATTCTATGAGCTCTTAAAGAAACTTTTTATGAAGTTTACCTAGCCAATAAAAGGAAGTCAAAAAGAAAGGCTTCAATAGACAATTACCATGTGTCTTACCTATTCAAGGAGGGGCTTTGGGTAGACCTACAAGAAGGTAATTCTATGAGCTCTTAAAGAAACTTTTTATGAAGTTTACCTAGCCAATAAAAGGAAGTCAAAAAGAAAGGCTTCAATAGACAATTACCATGTGTCTTACCTATTCAAGGAGGGGCTTTGGGTAGACCTACAAGAAGGTAATTCTATGAGCTCTTAAAGAAACTTTTTATGAAGTTTACCTAGCCAATAAAAGGAAGTAAAACTATTGCTGATCATGCAGGAAAAACTTTTAATAGTGCCAATCACACAAACTATAGATTTTTTAAAGAGAAATATTAAAAAATTAATAGAGCTTCTAAAGAGAAGTATTACAGCATGAAAAAAGAAGAAAATAAAGTTTTCCAATCAAATATTTATTCACTATCCCATATAGAAATTTTCACCACGGTTTAACTTCTGCGTATTGATTTAATAAACCTTCACGGTAACATTCTCAAGTATCAAGCTAATAGAACTAAAATTAACAGGAAAATGACTAAAGATGAGGAAACGGCAGCAAATGAGGAAGAAAGAAGAAAAGGCAGCAGAAGCAGTAATTGTTGTAGTATAAGAAGTAGCAGTAATACTAATTTACCTTTTTTCAAAAAAGAGATAAAAAAGTACTAATACTAATTATTCATACACTCATGAAAATGTTTTCAAAAGTAGATAGAAATAACTATAATGCAGTTATCTTGAATATTAACTTAAACTGAGTCAATTTTTAATATAAACTTAAAAGTGTAGTCAGAATATGATAATGTAGCCCGGGAAACAGATCACCACCAGAAGATGTATATGGTATCACATGAATATTGGACTTCTAAAGAGAAGTACTAATAAAGTTAAATGTAATGCAGCTGGGTTAGTGATGTTGTTAGTATAGATAATTGTTTATGGTAACGTATTTAGTAGCTACATGCATTAAAACATTACATTTTCTTTATAAAAGATTAAAAAATATTTTAAAAAAAAAAAAGAAGAAGAAGAAGAGGACTAAAATTGGAAGAATTAAGAGTTTCATCAGGATCCTATAATCCTACTTATGATACTGTATAACAACAACAACAACACCTACACCTCAGTCTGAAACAAAGTTGGGGTTGGCGATATAAATCCTCACTTCTTTCTTTTAGCTCAACTCATATAATCATCATGCCAAAATAAAATAAGAGTGGTAGTACTAATGATACTGTATGATCCTACGAAATTTTATTAGTTCCTCTGAAATTTTATTATGACCCTTGTTAGAGATAGCTATGTAAATGTTAGAGATAGTTATGTAATTGTCCCACATTGGAATAGGAGTAGTATCCCTTTTGTATAGAGTAACTATAAATAGCACCTCTTGTATTGCATCACACACAATATCCATATATCATATTTTCTCCCGTGCCTTCTCACATGGTATCAGAGCTATCGTGAGAGATTTATCGCTGTGCATAAATTCCAGCGGTTCCGGGAAGTAAAATCAGTCACCGGAACCCTCTTTTTTCCGGCGACTTTCAAAGTTGTTTTGCGTCTGCTTTGTCTCGGTCAGTGTTGTGCACAAAATCCAACACTACCACAAGAGTAGTCACTGTCCGGCGACCAAATCCCAGTGAAAATCTCCGGCGGTACTGTAGCTGTCCAAAGAAAATTTTCTGGCGAAGTTCCAACATTGCGTGGGCCACCTTCCGGCCATTTTTTGGCAACGATTCTTTAGGACAGATTGTTTCCCTTGTAATTCCGAGCCTACCCATCCAGGTTACACCAAATTCCGACCACTTTTTTATTTTTCCGGCGTGAATAGTGATTTCAAAAAGTTGACTTCCGGCTATTTTTTGAAAAAGTTCCTTCAGAACAGTTGGGTCTTCTGGTAATTCCGATCCTACCCCTACTGTTTTTATTTCATTCCGACCACTTTGAATATTTTCCGGCTGTAACAGTAACTTTCCAACTGCTACAGTAGTTTACTATTCTGGTTCAGTGTTCCCTACTCTATTTTCAGTGGATTACAGTTGATTATTTCTCTTATTTGGTAATAATTTACAAGATGTCTTTGGGAATTGATATTTTTGGGTCTAAAAGCATGAGTTCTGTAAACTCTAATGTTATGATTACCTCGGAACCTTTAATGGGAGGTTCAAACTACTTAGCTTAGGCTTCATCTGTCGAGTTGTGGTGTAAAGGTCAAGGTGTGCAAGATCATCTGATTAAACAGTCTAGCGAAGGAGATGAGAAGGCGATAGCGCTTTGGGCAAAAATTGATGCTCAATTATGTAGCATCTTGTGGCGTTCTATTGATTCTAAGTTGATGCCTTTGTTTCGGCCATTCCAGACATGTTATTTGGTTTGGGCAAAGGCTCGTACGTTATACACTAATGATATATCTCGCTTCTATGATGTGATATCACGGATGACAAACTTAAAGAAGCAAGAATTAGATATGTCTACTTACTTGGGCCAGGTACAGCAGTCATGGAGGAATTTGAGACATTGATGTCAGTTTCTGCTAGTGTGTCAAAACAACAAGAGCAGCGACAGAAAATGTTTCTAGTTCTTACACTCGTTAGACTTCCTCATGATCTTGATTCAGTACGAGACCAGATTTTGGCGAGTCCGACTGTCCCTACAGTTGATGAATTATTCTCTCGATTACTTCGCCTTGCTGCAGCACCAAGTCACCCAGTGATTTCATCACAGATACTTGATTCCTCTGTTCTTGCATCCCAGACAGTGGATGTTCGGGCATCTCAAGCTATGGAGAATAGACGAGGAGGCGGTCGTTTTGGGAGATCTAGACCCAAGTGTTCTTATTGTCACAAACTTGGACACACTCGCGAAATGTGTTATTCCTTAAATGGCCGTCCACCCAAAAATGCCTACGTTGCTCAGAGCGAGACTACAGGTAACCAGGGCTTTTCTGTATCTAAAGAAGAATATAATGAGCTCCTTCAGTATCGAGCAAGTAAGCAAACATCTCCACAAATAGCCTCAGTTGCCCAAACTGACACTCCTATTGTTGGTAATTCTTTTGCTTGTGTTTCCCAGTCTAGTACTCTTGGACCATGGGTCATGGACTCAGGCGCTTCTGATCATATCTCTGGTAATAAATCACTTTTGTCGAATATTGTATATTCACAGTCTCTTCCTACTGTTACTTTAGCCAATGGATGTCAAACTAAGGCACAAGGAGTTGGACAAGCCAACCCATTGTCTTCTATCACCCTAGATTTCGTTCTTTATGTTCCTGGTTGTCCTTTTAGTCTTGCATTTGTTAGTCGTTTGACTCGTGTCCTCAATTGTGGTATATATTTTATTGATGATTCTTTTATTATGCAGGACCGCAATACGGGACGGACAATTGATACAGGTCGTGAATCAGAAGGTCTTTACTACCTTAACTCGCTCAGTCCTTCCACAACATGTCTAGTTACAGATCCTCCAGATCTAATCCACAGACGTTTAGGACATCCGAGTTTATCCAAACTTCAAAAGATGGTGCCTAGTTTATCCAGTTTGTCTAGATTAGATTGTGAGTCGTGTCAGCTTGGGAAACATACCCGAGCTTCCTTTACGCGTAGTGTTGAGAGTCATGCAGAGTCTGTTTTCTCCTTGGTTCATTCTGATATATGGGGTCCTACTAGAGTCAGTTCAACCTTGGGATTTCGTTATTTTGTTAGCTTTATTGATGATTACTCAAGATGTACTTGGCTTTTCTTAATGAAAGATCGTTCTGAGTTATTCTCTATATTCCAGAGTTTTTGTGCTGAAATCAAAAACCAATTTGGTGTCTCTATCCGCATTTTTCGCAGTAATAATGCCTTAGAATATGTATCTTCTCAGTTTCAGCAGTTTATGTCTTCTCATGGAATTATTCATCAGACATCTTGTCCTTATACCTCACAGCAAAATGGGGTTGCAGAAAGAAAGAATAGGCACCTTATTGAGACTGCTCGCACACTTCTAATTGAGTCTCGTGTTCCGCTGCGTTTTTGGGGCGATGCAGTTCTCACAGCTTGTTATTTGATTAATAGGATGCCTTCATCTCCCATCAAGGGTCAGATTCCACATTCAATATTGTTTCCCCAGTCAGCCTTATACCCTCTTCCACCTCGGGTTTTTGGGAGCACATGTTTTGTTCATAACTTAGCCCCGAGGAAAGATAAGTTAGTTCCTCGTGCTCTCAAGTGTGTCTTCCTTGGTTATTCTCGTGTTCAGAAGGGATATCGTTGTTATTCACCTAATCTTCATAGGTACCTTATGTCAGCTGACGTCACATTTTTTGAGTCTAAACCTTTCTTCACAACTGATGTCACTTCTGCTGACCACCATGACATATCTGAAGTCTTACCTATACCGACTTTTGAGGAGTTTAGTAATCCTCCTCCACCTTCAACCACAGAGGTTTCACCCATACCAACTTTTGAGGAGTCCAGTGTTATCCCTCCTAGTTCCCCAGCCACAGGAACACCACTCTTGACTTATCATCGTCGTTCGCGCCCTACATCAGGCCCATCTGGTTCTCGTCCTGCACCTGACACAGCTCCTACTGCGGATCCTGCTCCTAGTACACCGATTGCACTTCGAAAAGGTATACGGACCACACTAAACCCTAATCCTCATTATGTTGGTTTGAGTTATCATCGTCTGTCATCTCCCCATTATGCTTTTATATCTTCATTGTCCTCGGTTTCCATCCCTAAGTCTACAGGTGAAGCATTGTCTCATCCAGGATGGCGACAGGCTATGAGTGACGAGATGTCTGCTTTACATACAAGTGGTACATGGGAGCTTGTTCCTCTTCCTTCAGGTAAATCTACCGTTGGTTGTCGTTGGATTTATGCAGTCAAAGTTGGTCCTGATGGCCAGATTGATCGACTTAAGGCACGTCTTGTTGCCAAAGGATACACTCAAATATCTGGTATATAAAATCGGCTCCAGGTAAAGGATTACTGTTTGAGGATCGAGGTCATGAGCAGATCGTTAGGTACTCGGATGCTGATTGGGCAGGATCACCTTCTGATAGACGTTCTACGTCTGGATATTGTGTTTTAGTAGGAGGAAATTTGGTGTCCTGGAAAAGTAAGAAACAGAATGTAGTTGCTCGGTCTAGTGCAGAAGCAGAATACCGAGCAATGGCTATGGCAACATGTGAACTAGTCTGGACCAAACAATTGCTCAAGGAGTTGAAATTTGGTGAAATCAGTCGGATGGAACTTGTGTGCGATAATCAAGTTGCACTTCATATTGCATCAAATCCGGTGTTTCATGAGAGAACTAAACACATTGAGATTGATTGTCACTTCGTCAGAGAAAAGATACTCTCAGGAGATATTACTACGAAGTTTGTGAGATCGAATGATCAACTTGCAGATATTTTCACCAAGTCCCTCACTAGTCCTCGCATTGATTATATATGTAACAAGCTCGGTACATATGATTTATATGCTCCGGCTTGAGGGGAGTGTTAGAGATAGCTATGTAAATGTTAGAGATAGCTATGTAATTGTCCCACATTGGAATAGGAGTAGTATCCCCTTTGTATAGAGTAGCTATAAATAGCACCTCTTGTATTGCATCACACACAATATCAATATATCATATTTTCTCCCGTGCCTTCTCACATGGTATCAGAGCTATCATGAGAGATTTATCGCTGTGCATAAATTCCAGCGATTCCGGGAAGTAAAATCAGTCACCGGAACCAGATTGTGATTTTGACAAAATAGACCTTTACTAGTAATTACTTGGTGAACATAAGTTCACAGACCTTCTTTCAATTGTTCGACTCAAAATAAAAATGTGATTATACATGCATATAACAAGAAATAACTTTGGGTAGATGGTCAAGACAAAATCTTGAAAAAGAAAAAGTGAGGATACACAACACGTGCCCTATATAGGATGATAAGTTGGAATCACCATAAGAAACTTGGAGTCTAGTTATTGAGGACTTCTCTTCTGCAGAACAGTATTTGCAAGGACTTAGTCCAGGTGCAAACAATACATGCCCTAACTTTGCTTACATGTATAAAGCAAATTAAATTTGGACGAGTCAGCTACTATTACTATTAAGGCGGATTTAATAACACGGCCAAGTTTCTCTTCTCACTTAAACACTTCAAAGTACAAAAACGAGTTAAAATTGATTTCACTGTATGACAAGGGATCAAGCATTGTGAAGCATGTGGTAGAACTTTTATCAGGAACATGAAACACAACCCAACATTTTTCTGTACATTTTAATTTAAAGACCTGATTAAAACTTTAGTTTTGATCAAATCACAGATATGCAAGAAAGGTAAGTTTCCTCTTATGTTTCTTTTTTAGGAAGTGGGTGGGGGACAGAGAGACAACAAAGAGGACGAATGCACATACGGTATCGCCAGTAATGTTTTGGGTAAAGTTTTGATCAAATCACAGATATGCAAGAAAGGTAAGTTTCCTCTTACGTTTCTTCTTTAGGAGGTGGGTGGGGGACAGAGAGACAACAAAGAGGACGAATGCACATACGGTATCGCCAGTAATGTTTTGGGTTTGTTGGATCATTGATTGTCTCTTCCACTGCAGGCCGCGTTGTATAATCTTCTTTGAGTGCTAACAAATCCTGTTCATTATGTTGCAATTTTGTCAGTGCCGTAGAAGAAAATACTGAACGTTGAGATGAGCATTGAAACATTAATCCTGCTGGGCAGCTCATTAACATCAAAAAAGAAATTGCAAATAGTGGAAAGCACAATGTCAAGATCACATGCTTCACAAGAAATGATACCATGACAAACAACCACCTAATTTTTCTTATGACTGCTTTAGAGTAGAACAGAAAAGATGCTCATTAAGTAGCATATTTAGTCACGAAGTGGTTTAGTAGCCCTGACTAAACATTAGTACTACTAAATATCCATGCATTTCAATGCTAACTTGAATAAGTACATAGTTCTAACTTTTTGAATGCCGGTAGACGAAACACAACCATTCAACCATTTCCACAGAGCTACAGAATCTATGCTTTCCAAACTGTTTGAAAACATCCATTCCGAGAAATAAATCAGCTTCTCTTTTGTAGAGCTAAAAAGTCGTAAGATGTCAATATGGTGAACAATCAAACGAATTTGTTTAGAAATTTTTTTCAGTTGGGGGTGGTGGGAGGATAACTAATTTATTACGTAGGATCCTTACATCACCATCCTTTCCAAATTGAATTTGGTTGTTTGAAATTAGCTAAAAGCTCCCCAGGAAAAGGAATTTTGACTTTTTCTTGCTCTTGGAACTAAGTTGCTCCGACATGGCAGTTTAGGTGCCGCACTCATGTCAACACGACACTAGTGTGGGTGTGGGTATGGGATCCGTACAGGATTTGGTCAAACAATTTTGGATACTTTCACCAATACGGACAGAAGAATTCGAGACAAAATAAAATTTGATTCCCGAAATCAGAATCAGACTTAGGGTAAATTTGAAGAAAATAGCATTATGATCCATATCTCTAAATCTCAGAATTTACATATCGTAGGATCCGACTTCTAGATCCGCACCCGTGTCCGAGCAACTTAGTCTTGGGCTAAAGAGCATTATCCTTTAGAAGCCTAGCAAACTAGTGCCTTTAGAAGGAATTAAGGGATTATTGAAAGGACATAGAACCCACTAATCATCATGCTGCATCAGTGTTATGAAGCTTCGAGGCACATGTGAGCGAGCCAATTTAGCACTAACTACTAATCAAGCATCAAGTACATGCTACAAAAAGAGTGGCAGGATCTATATATCAATGAAGTACCTGGAGCGGAAAGATTGACCACATCGATGGAGCTTCAACATGCTGCCGTAAGACAAAGTGCACAATTTCAGGAGTGCATTGATCAGGTGGCAACTCATCAGATCCCACGACTGCTTGAAAAAAGCGGTGCCTTCTCTCTTCATCTTCCTCCCACCAAGCGCGTAGAGTGGAACAGTCATGGCATGATGGAGCACAAACCTTAGTTTAAAGTAGCAAACTTTATTTGGCTAGCCTTTAAGCAACAAGGACTAGTATGCATTAAAACCAGATTGTTACTTAGACGACAAACGCACTCCTAAAAGTCTTACAAGGCTTCCATAGAAGAAAAAGGAAGCATATTCAAAGGTGTCTTCACTCTTTTCATCCAATATATCCCGAAGGGTAAGCATTAAAAGCAGAACAATATTTAGTTCTTTCAAAAAAAAAAAAATTCATGTTAAGCAAGATTAGTGCTTGCATCTAGTTTCCATTGACTTTGAACAGACTTCCAGTCCAGTACATCAGTATGTTTTCATTTAAAAGGTAGAATGACAGAGAATAGGAGTAACAATTAAGAGTTTTGTCAAGCCCCCAGGTGCTGTTTTCTTACAGCCAGAGGGAGCACTTGGACAAATTTTATAGCAACACGACGTATAATCACATGAAGAAAATGCTCAGATTCAATTTGAGTACCTAAGGTAACATCATAATATTGCTCAGCCCTTTTATATTTCTGTCATGGTTTGATTATATTTGTTTAATAGGTTAAGCATGTTTTACAATTTTACAGAAAAAGGTTTGTACAGTAGATTATCATAGAAACTGCTCCACATAAGACTAACGTCCGTTGGTACTTCGTCCTTCAAGTAATTTGATTTGGTTTATGAAAATATATGCACTAGTTAAAAAAGTGAAAAATGCTCTCAGGCACAGTTTACGAGGTGAAGTCTTAAATCTTTTTCTGAGAGCAATTCAGGTCATCGGAGGTTACTGGAGGGACTGTGTTTTCTTCAATGTCGTCAGATCGATTAAAAACACGGTTTGTGAACATGCAAACAAGATCAAAAGGGTCTTTTTCACGGAGGCGGACAAATCTTTTGATATCACGGAGAACTTTTCTGGTTCAGTTCTGTGGTATGACCAGGTGGAGAGAGCTGAATTTAATGTGTAGGATAACAGTTGGCAAGAAGTTCTGCTATGCATTTGTGATTTATGACATGGCGACATGGGCACAAGGATACAAGTATAAAAGTTGGAAGTTAATGACCATTTACACAACTATTATTGCTCTCAAAAGTACAACAGATATGGCAGATTCATTAGTATCATGACAGTACATGGCGAGAGGAGCTCAGTCATTAAAGTTCCTGAACTGTCTTCAAACAAGGGATGGGGACTCATAGCTGGAAAAATCAAAAATTTTGTTCTTGAAGGTGGGATTAACCATGTAGTGAGATAACCCAAGAAGATAAATAATTCTTATGCTGATACGATTGCCCAAGGCAAATGGGAAACTAGGTTAGGAACATCAGCTTCAAGCAGAAAAATGAGTGCATCAACATCTCCGGTTCTGTAGCCATATCTGATAATGATATACTTGGCAGGCGCCTGGTAGGGAGTTTCTCTGGAAACACTGAAGTCCCACTCGCTCGGATCTACGCAGATGGGCAGCGGAGAAATGGAAATCTGATTTCGGAGTCCAGATCTAAGATTTAAATGAGCTGGAATTTCTTTATGAATTCCCCAATAGGAAGATAGCAGAACAAGTTATGCTCGGCGACTGGAGGTGGAAGCAAGAGCCTCTCAAACTGAAATGGTGGTCGCCGGAGGCTGGATGTGCGCCAGTGCGTTCAGGCATTGATTGGTTGTGTATCAGGGTCATTGGCCTGACTCTTCATCTCTGGTCTACAGAGATAATAATGGAAATAGGTTAAAGTTAAAGACAAAGGAGAAGACTATCTTGAAAAATCTCCTAAAGTGGGCAAGAATCAAAGTTAGAGGTCCTACAGATAAAATTCACAAACTTTGTAGAAATGTCTCCTGAGAGTATCTTTTCTCCGACGAAGTCAGAGTCAATCTCAATGTGTTTAGTTCTCGCAATATGAAGGGCAACTTGATTACCACACACAAGTTCCATTTCACTGATTTCACCGAATTTCAACTCCTTGAGCAACTGTTTGATCCAAACTAGTTCACATGTTGCCATAGTCATTGCTTGATATTCTGCTTCAACCACATTCTGTTTCTTGCTCTTCCAAGACACCAAATTACCTCCTACCAAAACACAATATCCAGACATAGAACGTCTATCAGAAGGTGATCCTGCCAAAACAGCAGCTGCGTACCCAACGATCTACTCATGTCCTCGATCCTCAAAACAATAACCTGGAGATGACTTTACATAGCGAAAAATGCGGACGATTGCATCCCAATGACTATCACAAATGTGAGAAAGCACGGGAGAAAATATTATTTCTTATTAATTTTTTAAAGAATTGTACAATGCCCCATTTATATTGACTACATAATCATAGGTATCTACTTCTCGATGTGGGACACTATACATGACTAACTACTTAACACTCCCCCTCAAACCGGTGCATATAAATCATATGTACCGAGCTTGTTACAGATGTAACTAATACGAGAACCAGTAAGAGAATTAGTGAAAATATCTGCTAACTGATCATTCGACTTCACAAACTTTGTAACAATATCTCCTGAGAGTACCTTTCCTTTAACAAAGTGACAGTTGACCTCAATGTGTTTAGTCCTCTCCAGTGTTATCAAAAGTGAAAATCGCAAAAAAACTCTAAGATCTATTGGGGCTTTAAGCGCAAGGCGCAAAAAAAGCGTGGGCTTTAATGATGAAAGGCGCAAATGGAGAAAAACTACAAATATGTATGTGTAGTCCAAGACTAATATGTATAAGCATGATTACCAAACATATGGACAAAGAAACTGAAGAGAACTTACGACAAAGTGAAATATCAATTGTTTAGTGTCGCCTCTTTAGGATTACGCTCATTGGCAAGGAAAAGTATGTGTTAGAACCTTGATGACAACACTAAAGCGTCCACTAAGCGAAGTGAAGCGCTCAACAGGTTTTGAGCCTCGCTTTAAGGCTTAAGCGCGCCTTTGATAACACTGGTCCTCTCATGGAACACCGGATTGACGCAATATGAAGGGCCAGTGTTTATAAAAGCGCTCGCTTCGCGCTTAAGCGAGAGGCTGCACGTTTCACCCTGCTGAAGCGACTCAGGTGCAGAAAAGTGACTGCTTCCCACTAAAAAGCAAGAAGCGGGAAAGCGATGTGATGCGAAGAAGCGACCGCTTCTGTTTTTAAAACAGACCTAGCCCTTCTCCTTCTTTTCACAGTTTAAACGTCCAAAAAGCAGCGAAATGCTCGCGAATTTTTTTTACCTTCGGTTCTTTCTCAGAATTGATGCCAATTTTGAAAAAAATTGCCCAGTTTACTGCCTAGTTTTTGTTTCCTCCTCTGCCCAGTTTTTTTTTTACCTCTAATTTTATATCCTTTTTAAAATTCTGCTTCACTTCAAAAAAACGAGCGCTTCGCTTCTCGCTTTAAGCAAAATGGGGGTTGTCGCTTTTTCTCGCTTCACGCTCTTCATACCACTATGAAGAGCAACTTAATTATCACACATCAGTTCTATCTTGCTGATTTCTCCAAACTTAACTCCTTGAGCAATTGCTTGACCCAAACTAGCTTCCACGTTGCCATAGCCATGGCCGATCATTCAACTTCGGCGCTAGATCGAGCAACTACATTCTGTTTCTTGCTCTTCCAAGAAACCAAATTACCTCTTGCTAGAACACAATATCAAGACGTAGAACGTCTATCAGAAGGTGATCCTGCCCGATCAATATCTGTGTAACCAACAATCTGCTCGTGGCCTCGATCCTCGAATAGTAATCCTTTGCCTGGAGTTGACTTTATATACCGAAGAATGTGAACAACTGCATCCAGTGACTATCACAGGGAGAATCCATAAACTGACTTACAACACTCACCAGAAAAGAAATGTCATATCTATCAGAATATTGCAAAGCATGAAGAGACATCATGGAGGCAGAAGTCCAAAACATTATGGTTGAAGCAAGGGAATAATAACACCAAATTTTTCTAGAGGATGGCTTCCATAGAAGATTCAATCATATAGACAATCTGAGGGTCAAGGGGTTACATTCATGATCCAGATGGAATTAAAAGGGAGATAGAGGCTTTCTACCAGAGATTATATACTGAAACAGAAAATAGGAGACCTGGTTTTACTATGCAGTGAGGGCTCTTATATCACAGATGAAGAAAATGAATGGTTACAAAGGGACTTTGAGAACAGGAAGTGGTGGAATGCTTGAAATATGCGCAGCTGATAAAGCACCTGGTCCTGATGGGTATTCCATGGGATTCTTTCCATATATACTGCCCGATGCCGAAAGAAGACCACATAAATACCATTAAGAATTTCCATTGTAATGCATATTTTGAGAAGTGTTATAATGCATCTTACATAGCTTTAATTCCTAAAAAGAATGGGACTAAAGAACTCAAGGACTTCATGCCCATCAGTCTAATAGGAAGTGCCTATAAAATCATCTCCAAGTTGTTAAAAGATAGCTCAAGAAGGTGGTGGATAAACTGGTGGATGGACAACAAATGACTTTCATTAAGGGTAGACAAATAATAGATGTTGCTCTGATTGCTAATGAATGTGTTGCTAGAGTTAAGCAATCTCTAGGGATCCTTTGTACACTTGAGATTGAGAAGCAGATGACCGTGCCAACTGGAACTTTCTTATTGAAGTTTTAAAGGACATAGGATTTGGGAGGAAGTGGTTAAGCTAAATGTAACGACCGGACCGGTCGTTTTGAGCATTTGCATTCAGTTTGGTGATATGAGGCCATGAGTAGTTTCATATGGTGTATTATGACTTGCATATATTGTCGGTTTTGATTTTTGAGTGCTTCAGGATTGATTTAGAAGAATGATTCTCAAATTAGAAGCTTTAAGTTGGAAGAGTTGATCAAGTTTGACTTTTATGTATTTGATCTTGGATCAGAGTTTTTTGATGGTTCCATTAGGTTCGAATGGTGATTTTAGACTTGGGCGTATGCCCGGATTTGCATTTGGATGTTTCTAGAAGGTTTTAGCTCTATTTGGCGAAATTTAGCAATTTGGAGGTTTGGAAGGTTCATAAGTTTGACCGGGAGTTGGCTTCGATGCTATCAAGTTCGGATTGTTGTTCCGGGAGTTGAGGTAGGTTCATTATGTCATTTAAAACTTGTTTGCAAAATTTGGGTTCATTCCGAATTGGTTAGGCTTGAATCGGACGCTTGGTTGAAGTTTGAAGTTTATGAACTTAAGAGTTTGATCTTGATCGACGATTCATGATTTTGATGTTATTTTACGTGATTTGGGGACTCGAGTAGGTCTCTGTTATGTTTTGGTTGGCATGTTCAGACGGGGTCCCAAGGAGCTCAAATGTATTTCGGATTGGTTTCAGACCATTTCGGAGTTTGCATGAGATGTTGGTTTTTTGGTGCTCTAGTTGAGCTTCGCAACAGCGACAGCAGAGGCGCGATCGCGTGGAGTTTTGTGAGTTGGGTTGGTAGTTCATCGCGTTCGTGTAGGAGCTATCACGTTCGTGGATAAGGAATTGGACTAGAGGAGATTGCTCTTCGCGTTCGTGTGAAGTCAACCGCGTTCGCGAAGGGGAGCTGAGAGGTGGTGATATTGCTTTCGTATTCGCGAAGTCTATACTGCAATCGCGGAGGCTTGGCTGAGTTGTGCATCGTGATTGTGAGCCTGGGGCCGCGAACGCGTAGTGTCTTTCTGGGCAGCGTTCATTTAGTGCTTCGCGATCGCGAAATGGGTCCCGTGATCGCGAATGGTACACCTGAAGCAGAGGTATAAGATATTATTTTCGGATTTGGACCTCATTTTATCACATTTTCAATTTGGGAGCTCGAGTTTGAGAGATTTTAGAGGGGATTTTCACCATTTGGATTGGCGTAAGTAGTTTTTACTCGGATTTGCTTATTTTACATGATTTCATATTTGATTTTGCCATTTGATTAATGAATCTAAAGGAGAAATTGCGGGTTTCTGTCTAAACTTTTCTAAAGTGAATAATTGTGTTTTGAACACCGTTTCGGAATCGGAATTTGATGAAATTAGTATGATTGGACTCGTATTCGCAAGGGTTGTGGGAATTTGTGAGTTTCATCGGATTCCAAGGTGCGAACCCGGGCTGACTACGAGTATTTGATTAAAGATTCGACCTTTCTCGTTTGAGTTTGTTTCTTATGGCATTATTTGATACTATTTTTTAATTGCTTTTGGCTAGTTTCAAGCCGTTCAGATGTCGATTCGCGCGGGATGGCATTTTCGGTTCGAGGTGAGTAACAAATCTAAACTTGGATTTGAGGGTAATTATCCCTGAGAAGTGTGATATTTGAGATGTATTGGAGTAACGCATGTGCTAGGTAACGGGCGTGTGTGCGTGCACCGAGGTATTCATGATTCGGATAGTTCTTAGGGTATTATATGACTTGTTTTACTATCATGCTTTTTTGATGTCATGTTTTCTCCATTTGTATGACTAAATGAGTTATTATTCATGCTAGAAATCACATCTAGGCTATCTGCTTAATTGTTTGAGACATGATAGGGCTATTTTTGCCATGTTGAAATATTTGTCTTCGCCGTAGTCATACTGTTCGGTCATGATAGTTATATCCGCATGTAATATCTCTATCTCCGTACCTGATATGTTGTCTCACATGTTATTGGTGTTCTTGTACGTGATACGAGTTTGAGCTGAATTTGTGGCAAATTGTGATATTGCGTGTTGTGTAATTGGATTATGTTTCTATGAGATGTTGGCATATGGAGACTTGAGCAGATTGATGACTGGTGTAGGCCATAGAGCCGCGTTGTGAGTTATATTTAGATCGGGTTGCACGTCGCAACGGTTTGATATTTGGATCGGATTGCACGCTGCAACGGTTATATTGATTAGCGCTTGGGCAAGGATCCGCCCTTCAGGAGTCTGGTATTCGCAGTAAGGGCAGGCACAGAGATATATATGTGCTTTGGTGAGGGGCATTTATGCAAGGCACCCGTATAGTGCCGAGTGTAATTGTGTGTGTGATGGTGAGGGGCATTTGTGCCAACCACCGTGAGTGTGCTGAGTGTGAGTGTACGTAATGGCTTCGTTTTAATGCTATTAACTTGACATGCATATTTGACATGTAGGCATAGATATGTATTTTCCTCATGCTAGATGTCAATATGGTGTTGTTGACTTGACATGTAGGCATAGAGATGTCTTTTCCTCATGCTAGCTGGTAATGAAATATCTTATCAGTTGTTGAAAGTTCGGAAAATCACAGCTTCCTTGATACTCACATTTTTTAAATTTCGGTGAAAGATTGGACTTTGACTATCATACTGGTTTTTTATGATGTTGATGCAGATGCAGATTCTGGGCTACATGTCAACCGGAGGAAGAGGCTGTTATTCCCAATCAAAGAGGTTGCAAATTACCAGGTTCTAGCTGCTACTCTGAGATGTGAGGCGGGTTCATTACCTACTACTTATCTGGGTTTATCTCTAGGATCCACAATAAAGCTCAGGGAATCTGGAATGTAGTGCTTGAAATCTTGAAAGATGTAAAAAGAGGTTAACAATCTGGAAGAGCCAATATCTTTCCCTGGGAAGGAGAATGATATTGGTGAGTAGTGTACTGGATGCACTTCCTACCTGTGTTATGTCTTTGTTTCCTTTACCTTGTAAGGTAAGATAAAGAATTGTTGCATTAAGGAGGAAATGCCAATCATCTGGTTAATTGGAAAACTCTCATCACTAGTAAGGGACAAGGGGGCTGAGCATCAGGAACCTCAAGGCACACAAACAAAGCCTTCTCATGAAGTAGCTATAGAGGTATAATCCGGAGACAAATGCCTTATGGAGAAGAGTTATCTGCTACAAGTATAGTCAGGATGGACAGTGGTGCACTAGGTCTGTCAATAGCCATTATGGGGTGAATGTTTGGAAATCCATTAGAATGCACTGGAACTCTTTGGCTACAAATTGCAGGATACAACAACAACAAAAAAAAAATAAAGAAAAAAATAACTCAGCGGGGTCTGGGTGGGTAGAGTGTACGCAGACCTTACTCCTATCCGGAAAAGGTAGAGATGTTTCTGATAGACTCTCGGCTCAGGAAAGATGAAACGAAGCAGTAGCAACAAGCAATAACAACAACAAAATACTGAGAAAACCAAAGCGAAAGATAGTGAGAGAACAGCACATAAGAAGAGCAATTTAAGAGCCACAAAAATAGATGGAAAGAAGCAGTAGCAACAAACCGTACCAATAGCAAGATACCAAGAAATCGAAGCTAAAGATAATACAGGTAAATAGCAATCTAAGAACAAGAAAAACTAACAAATTAACACTAATACCACGGGTACGGAAACGAAAAATGCTCGACTACATACTAGCCTTCTACCTTCCTATCAAGGGCCATGTCCTCAATAAGCTGAAGTCGTGGCATGTCCCGCCAGATCACATCTCCTCAATATTTCTTTGGCCTCCCTCTACCTCTTTTAATACCCTCCAAGACCAACCGCTCACACCTCCTTACCGGGGCATCTATGCCTCTCCTCTTCACATGCCCGAATCATCTCAACCTCACTTCCCGCATCTTGTCCTCCACGGGGGCCACTCCCACTTTTACCCGAATATCATCATTCCTAATCTTATCCAACCTCGTATGCTCGCATATCCATCTCAACATATGTTCTTAACTGGCTAACACTCTGCCCCGTACAACATAGTCGTTCTAACCACCACTCTATAGAACTTACCTTTAAGCCTCGGTGGCACATTCTTATCACACAAGACGCCGGATGCTAGCCTCCAATTCATCCACCTCGTTCCGATACGATGTGTGACATCCTCATCAATCTCCTCATTCCCTTGGATAACAGACCCAAGATACTTGAAACTTCCTCTTTTGGGGATAACTTGTGAATCAAGCCTCACGTCCATGTCCACTTCCTCGGTCACGTCGCTGAACTTACACTCCAAGTATTCGATCTTAGTCTTGCTCAACTTGAAACCTTTAGACTTTAGCGTCTGTCTCCAAACCTCCAGCCTCTGGTTGGCACCACCTCGCGTCTCGTCAATCAGTACAATATCGTCTGCGAATAACATACACCATGGCACCTCCCCTTGAATATGGTGCGTCAATGCATCCATCGCTAAGGCAAATAAGAAAACTGATAAGGGTGGATAAGGGTGAGAAATGGAAGGAAAACTCCATTCTAGAGTGATAATTGGCTGGGACATGGTCCACTTAAAGAATTGTATTCCCTGAATTTACAGCATTGCAACAGTACCTACAGCCAATCTAGAAGGAGTTAAGGGTCAGCAAGAGTTGAACATCACTTTCAGAAAATATTTAACTGATTGGAAACTTGAGAGAGTTGGGGAATTCTTTAACACTGTGGAGACTTTTCAAGGATTCACAGACGATACTTTACATTGGAATAATTGTAGGAATGGGATTTTCACTGTCAGATCTGCCTATCTTTTATCTTTAATGACCAGTCAACCACTAGTTTACATTAGAAGGACTGTGCCAGCAACCACTAGTGAATTTTTGAAGTGTTGGAATTATAATGGAGGATCTGTGAGACAGAAGAAATGGAGGAGACTAGTTCCAGCTCGCATATGGCGGACAATTTGGATGGAGAGAAACTTAAGAGTTTTTGAAGACAAATACAATTTCAGGAAGTCAAGATGAATTGTATTCTTTTGTTTCATTTTTGGTGGAAAGAAAGTTAGGTAAATGAGACAGAATCCTTGGTTGACATGTTACTTTTTTTGTGATCCAAGGTGATCTAGCTTTGATTTTTGCTACCCTGTAAATTTTGCTTTGCACTGCCTTAGTGCATTACTTTCTTTCATATATAGATTTAAACATGTTACCATTCTCAAAAAAATAAAACTAACTTCCATTAAAATAAGTTGCACTTTAGTAGCAAAAATCTCTGAGGATTTTACCGTCATGTAGCTGTACTGAGAAGGAATACCAAATTCTAGACCAGGTTCACTTGGCATGCGTTGAATGCGTAAGCCTACTAAGCCCAATTCTTGCATCACCTGCATCAAAGTGGTCATCATTCAAATTGAAAATTAAGATGCAAGAAGTGAAGCAACAATGAAGTATGATTCCGGAGGAATGTTGGTACTGAGTAGCATACAGGATGAACACAGGAGGGAATTAGGCCAAGGTCTTCCCCACAAGCGAGCATATTTGATGAGTTCAAAAGAACAGGCAGAGTTTTCAAAGCATTTTGACGCCAAAGACCTTCTTGTCGCTGGAAGTAGTAATCGTAGTACAATCTTTTTAGGACATTTTGACTGCAATAGTAAACAGATCATAAGAAACCGGATGAATTAGCATAATTTCCTAAGAAAATAGAGGCTAAAACCCTATTATTCTTCACATGCAGAGAGGAAGGTATAGACATCTAAATGGATGAAGGATAGGCAGTGAAGTTACATTGAAAAAGTTACTGCAGTTTATCAATCTGAGATCAGATAGTGCAAACTAGATAAACACTTGAGCTACCTGTGCTGATCCAAATCCTTGAAGCTTGTCGTGTCTTCAATATTGAAGCGAGGGTAAAACTTTCTCAGATCTTCTGGATCCTTAATTAGAGCTACATTCTGTGATAAAGTAGGGAGGATGAATATAAAGACATGCATCAGTTGTAGAATAAGCATAATGCAGAAAAAAGCATAAATTTGTATATACGGGAAGAGAAAAATTAGACTTCTGGACATCAATGCAATGTATACTACACCTGCAGAAGATCAAAGAGTTTTCGTCGTAGCTTCTCTTCACTCTTTACCAACATGGATGTTTCCAAGAATGACTTCAACACAGATGCAATTTTCTTCTCAGTATTGCATTCCTCCTTGAACTACATTGAAAGAAGTAGAATATATTCACTTGGAACTACGCGCATAGCAACCTCAATGAAAGAACCCTCCAGCCCCATAGCTGAGATGCCACTATGACATAAAGAAATAGGTACATGATGCAACAAAGAGAACTGTAGAAATGAGCCCTTGCAAAAGAAAATAAAAGGTTGTGCTTTCGACGAGGTAGCTAGTTCTTTTAACGCTAGAACTAAGATGGTTGTGCATAAACTGAAAGCAATATTGTATGAATAAATCAAGAGATAAAAAAAAAAAAAAAAAAAAAAAGGAAGAATGCATCAGCTCTGTCAGGGTGAGGGACAGATATCTCACAAGAAATTCCAAATCAGACCTACTTAATAATATCCCATAGGTTCCCATATCCCTGTCCCAAACTGTCACTGAGAAGTCCAGCCTAGTGCAGTGGTCTTAAAACGAAATTAGGACTACGAATAGACATTTGAAAAAAAATGCGAAGGAAACACCAAGTAATTTAATACTAGTATTTAACAACAAGAAGAGAAAAAACCCAATTAATTTAGTAAATGAAAAAACTTAATTTAAAAATTAGTAAATGAAAAAATGACAAGAAATTAAAATAGCAATTAAAAAATAGTAAGTCTAAGTCTCATGACAATAACTAATAAAGTTACTCCCGTTTAAGAATGTCTATTCAGGTATAAGTAGAAAGTATAAAAGCACATAGGTTAACTAATACAAGACTAGGAGATAAATGTTCCAGATACTAAATTTTACCTTCAATTGTGTCAACTGTAACAGTATTGGAATATAAGTTTTGCTATTCACATTCACATAAGTATTAAAACTGCAAACCCCATATTCTTATACCTCTCTAGTGTCTCTTGATCTCAAACCCATCTCATATTGTATATTAGCTACCAAACAGGTATCTTATTTGGGGGTTTTGGGAAAACGGGGCCCAAACAAACTTCGAACAACAAGTGAAACTGCAAAGGTCACCTTCTTTTGTAGTTTTTGCAATTGAAAGGTTGAAATTGCACTAACTCATGATATTCAGAAATTTGATACAGCATTCCGGAATAAATAAATAATTACTTAATTTTACAAACTATCTTTTCATGGAAATCTGCCTAACACCTGAGAAAATAAGCCAACCATACTTCTGCAGTGGCAAAGATGGCGTCATCCAGCAGAGGCCACCCTTGAACTAGCTACAGCACGGAAAGAATGCACAATGATACAAGGGAAACTTGAAGAGCTGTTGCAGCTTATTGAGCTTGGTGAGCATATCTATCTTCTACTAATAGCATATTGACACTACTATCATACTTGCCTGCACTGTACAGGGCTTGGGAGAGTGCGGCTCCCTTTCAAAGGACAAGATTAGGATTTTAAATTATACTTACTTACACCTACCACCCTCCCTCCTCCTTACACCACCAAAGGAGAGAGAGAGAGAGAGAAACCGCATACAGGATTTTGAAATGTTTCAATTGACCTACCATTTATAGGATTTCAAACGTTTCATTTGAACTACTTAGAAGTAGTTTGAACAGACTTCTAACAGAATTAAAATAAAAGCAACAAATAAAGAAATTTCAGCAATATGTCATCTCAAAATAACCTCATAAAAGCCCTTCTGATATTCATTCAAAAAGGTAGAAGCTATTATTGTCCAAGAAGCTCCAAATTTTTCCTGTAAAATAAGCAGGGAAAGGTCAAAATCAGACATCGCAAAAGATATTACAAGGACATAAGGCATGCAGGAATATGAAATTCTATACCTGTAAAAGCTCTTGTCCAATATAAGGCTGGGTCAGATGGTTGAAGTCCCATAATCCTTCTGACTCGAGCTCTTCCTGCAAGGAAACTAGTTAGTGCATTTAATACGAGAATTCGAAGAATTGTATGCAGTTTCCGCATAAGCAAAGTATTAGATACCTGACTAATAGGAATAGAAGGTCGAAATTTTCCACAAAGACCAGTCATTGCATGATCTGGAAGCTCCCATATTCTGAAGAATCCCAATATGTGATCAATCCTATAAGCTGTAAAGTACTTTCCCATCTGTAAAGTAACAACATGGATATAGTTTATAATAAACACCTGAAAATTAAAGTACCAGCGTTGAGAAGGAAAAAAACAGAACTTAGTAGCAAGCTTTAGGTACCTGTGTTAGACGAGCACGCCACCACCCATAGTTATCTTTTGACATTTCTTCCCAATTATAAGTGGGGAATCCCCAATTCTGGCCATTTTTATCAAAATAGTCAGGGGGTGCCCCAGTTGAGGTGTTCATGCGAAACAAATTTGGGTAGACCCAGGTATCCACACTATTCCTATCAACACCAATGGGCAGGTCACCTTTCAGCACTACACCTTTCTTTCGTGCATATTCCGCAGCTTCTGATAACTGATATGAAAACCCCAAATGTATGATAGCAGCTTTCTTATAGAAGAGAGATAATATTCATAGCGGAATAGCAAAATGCATAAAGCTTGTCTTTACTTACTTGTAGATGCAAATGGAACTGGATGTAGTAATGAAAACTAATAACTTCATAATGCAAGCTTTCTTTTGAGACGAGTTTCTCAAGCTGCAGAGACAGGAAATATATTGTAAGTCCGAAAGTGTCAGGGAGACTATGAGGCTACCTGAAGTGAATTGTGTCTATGCTTTACCTTCTCTTTTGAAAATTCAGAAAACCGGCCCCATTGGCTGCGGTCAGATGTTTCAAAGAAGTCCCGCAGAAAACAGAAAGCAGCATAGGGTTTCAACCATTCCTACACTCAATAATAAACGACCGACGCAAAAACATAATTAAGATCATCATATTCCAGTCAATTTGTAGGGGGGAAAAAAAATTATTCATGTTATGCTTACAAGCTAAAAGCTACATGAAAAGGATCTCAAGATTGCTTTCTTTTTTTCTTCTCATTTCTTTTCCTTCAGCCATTAAGAGTAAAACTGCCAAAACAAATATCTCTAACCTAAAGTTTTGAATCACAAATGTATTAAAATTCAACCCTTACAAACCTGATTTTCAGAAAAGAACTCCAGGAATGATTTTGAATTTAGTATGCTCTCCTTCTCACGAGCGAAAATTTTCTTGGCAATAGAAAGTTTTGTAGCCATGGCAGCCTCATAATCTACATCCTGCAATAATCATAGGTCAGGCAAAAAGATAAAGAAAACTATCAGATTTATGAATACTGTGAGAAAGCATGGGAGAATATTTTATTCACATGTTCTAACAATGATACAATGAGTCATTTATATAGAATACATGTCCTACTCCTACTACATATGGGATTAGGGCTATTTACAAGTAACTATTTAATTACCAAACTAACACTCCCGCTCAAGCTGGTGCATATAAGTTACATATATACATAATACGAGGACCAGTGAGGGACTTGGTGAAAATATCAACAAGCTGATCATTCGCCTTCACAAATTTTGTAGCAATATCTCCTAAGAGCATCTTTTCTCTAACGAAGTGACAATCAATCTCAATGTGTTTAGTCCTCTCATGGAACTCCGGATTTGATACAATATGAAGGGCAGCTTGATTATCGCACACAAGTTCCATCTGGCTGATTTTACCAAATTTCAACTCCTTGAGTAATTGTTTGATCCAAATTAGCTCACATGTTACCATAGTCATTGCTCGATATTCTACTTCTCACTAGACCAAGCAACTACATTTTGTTTCTTGCTCTTCCAAGACACCAAATTGCCTCCTACTAAAACACAATATCCAAACGTAGATCGTATATCAGAAGGTGATCCTGCCCAATCAGCATCTGAGTATCCAACGATCTGCTCATGGCCTCGATCCTCAAACAATAACCCTTTGCCTGGAGTTGATTTTATATACCGAAGAATGCGGACAACTACATCCCAATGACTATCACAGGGAGAATCCATAAATTGACTTACAACGCTCACAAGAATGGAAATGTCAGGTCTAGTCATTGTGAGATAATTTAATTTACCAACCAACCGCCTATATCTTCCAGGATCGCTAAGCGGCTACCCCTGTCCCGGCAGAAGTTTAGAATTCGGATCCATCGGAGTATCAATCGGTCTACAACCTGTCATTCTTGTCTCCTTAAGAATGTCTAAGGCATACTTCCGCTGTGAGATCACAATACCAGCGCTAGACTGAGCGACCTCAATACCCAGAAAATACTTTAGTCTGCCCAGATCCTTAGTCTGAAAGTGTTAAAAGAGATGTTGCTTCAATTTAGTAATATCATCCTGATCATTGCCGGTAATAACAATATCGTCAACATAGACCACTAGATAAATACAGAGACTTGAATTAGAATCTCGATAAAACACAAACTGATCAGCTTCACTACGAGTCATGCCAAACTCCTGGATAACTGTGCTGAACTTACCAAACCAAGCTCGAGGAGACTGCTTTAGACTATAAAGTGACTGACGCAAGCGACATACAAGGCCACGAGACTCCCCTGAGCAACAAACCAAGGTGGTTGCTCCATATAAACTTCCTCCTCAATGTCACAGTGGAGAAAAGCATTCTTAATGTCCACCTGATAGAGAGGCCAATGGCGAACAGCAGCAATGGATAGAAAAAGGTGGACTGATACTATCTTAGCCACGGGAGAGAAGGTATCACTGTAATCGAGCCCAAATATCTGAGTATAACCCTTGGCAACAAGACGAGCCTTAAGTCGATCAACCTTGCCATCCGGATCAACCTTGACTGCATACACCCAACGACAAACAACAATAGATTTACTTGAAGGAAAAGGAACGAACTCCCAAGTACCACTCGCATGTAAATCAAACATCTCGTCAATCATAGCTTGTCGCCATCCTGGATGAGACAATGCTTCACCCGTAGATTTAGAGATGAAAACAGATGACAAAGAAGATATAAAAGCATAATAGGGTGATGACAGACGATGATAACTTAAACCGACATAATGGGGATTAGGATTAAGTGTGGTTTGTACTAGGGAGAGACAAGTCCGCAGTAGGAGCAGGGTCAGGTGCATGATGTGAATCAGATGGGCATGTTGCTGGGCGCGGACGGCGATGATAAGTCAAGAGTGGTGTTCTTGTGGCTGGGGATCTTGGAGGAGCCACACTAGACTCCCCAACGGTTGAAATGGGTAAGACTTTTGTGGCGAAAGGTGAAGGAGGAGCTATAGTAAACTCCACAATGGTCGGTATAGGTAAGACCTCAGATATATCAAGGTGGTCAGAAGAGGTAAAGAAAGGTTTAGACTCAAAAAATGTGACGTCAGCTGACATAAGGTACCTACGAAGATCAGGTGAGTAACAACGATATCCCTTCTGAACACGAGAATAACCAAGGAAGACACACTTGAGAGTACGAGGAGCTAACTTATCTTTCCCGGGGGCTAAGTTATGAACGAAACAACAACAACAACAACCCAGGAAAATCCCACAAATGCTCACAAAAACACGAGGGGGAAGCGAGTATAAGGGTGACTGGGGAAATAATACTGAATAAGGAATCTGATTCTGGATAGGAGATGAAGGCATCCGATTAACCAAATAACAAGCTGTGAGAACTGCATTGCCCCAAAAACGCAACGAAACATAAGATTCAATGAGAAGTGTGCGAGCAGTCTCAATGAGGTGCCTATTCTTTCTCTCTGCAACCCTATTTTACTGAGGGGTATAAGGACAAGAGGTCTGACGAATAATTCCTTGAGAAGTCATAAACTACAGAAATTGAGAGGATAAATATTCTAAGACATTATCACCGAGAAAAGTGCGACTGGAAACACCAAATTGATTTTTGATTTCAGCACAAAAATTCTGGAATATAGAAAACAACTCAGAACGATCTTTCATTAAGAAAAGCCAAGTACATCTTGAATAATCATCAATGAAACTAACAAAATAATGAAATCCCAAGGTTGAACTAACTTTACTAGGACCCATATAACAAGAATGAACTAAAGAAAAAACAGACTCTGCTTGACTCTCAATACTACGAGGAAAGGAGGCTCGGGTATGTTTCCCGAGCTGACACGACTCACAATCTAATGTAGATAAACTAGACCGGAAAATACAAGCAAAAGAATTACCAGCAACAGAAGCAACAGAAGTATCAGTCTGAGCAAAAGAGGCTACTTGTGGAGATGTGTGCTTACTTACTCGATACTGAAGGAACTCATTATATTCCCCTTCAGATAAAGAAAATCCATGGTTACTTGTAGTCTCGGTCGGAGCAACATAAGCATGTTTGAGCGGACAACCATGTAAAGAATAGCACACGTCACGAGTGTGTCCAAGTTTATGACAATAAGAGCACTTAGGTCTAGATCTTCCAAAACAACCTCCTCCTCGTCTATTCTCCATAGTTTGAGATGCCCGATTGTCCATTGTCTGGGATGCGAGAACAGATGAGTCAAGTGCATGTGATGAGATCACTGGGTGACTTGGTGCTGCAGCAAGGCGAAGTAATCGATAGAATAATTCATCAACTATAGGGACAATCGAACTAGCCAAAATCTCACGTACTGAGTCAAGATCATTAGGAAGTCCAGCGAGAGTAAGAACTAGAAATATCTTTTGTCACTGCTCTTGTTGCTTTTCAAGACTAGCAGAAACTGACATCAACTTCTTAAATTCCTCCATAATTGCCTGTACTTGTCCCAAGTAAGTAGACATGTCTAATTCATGTTTCTTTAAATTTGTCATCCGCGATATCACATCATAGAAACGAGATATGTCATTAGTGCATAAAGTGCGAGCCTTTTCCCAAACCAAATAATATGTCTGGAATGGATGAAACAAGGGCATCAACTTGGAATCAATAGATCGCCACAGAATACTGCATAATTGAGCATCGATCTTCTGCTAAAGTGCTTTGGCCTTTTCATCTCCTTCGCTAGAATTCTTGATTAAATGATCTTGAACACCTTGACCTTTACACCACAACTCGACAGACAAAGTCCAAGCTAAGTAGTTTGAACTTCCCATTAATGGTTCTGAGGTAATCATAACACCGGAACTGCCAGAACCCGAATTTTTAAACCCGAAAGCATCAACTCCCAAAGACATCATTGGATTGAAGAGAGGTCTATAAAATTATCGCTAAATAACAGAAAGAATCAATTGAAAACTCTCTGAAACAAATGAAGGAGACACTGTCTTGGCCGGAAAATATTGTAGCTGCCAGAAAAAATCAGTGTAATCGCCGGAAAAACTCAAAGTGGTCAGAATCAAACGAAAACAGTATGGGTGGGGTCGGAATTAGTAGGCGGCCCAACTCTTCTGAAGAAATTTTTCAAAAAATGGCCGGAAAAGGCTGTACTCGCCGGCGCGTGAGCTCACGCGCGCGCCGGAACCCTAGCTTCTAACGGTGCGTGAGGGCGCGTGAGGAGGCTTTTGTCGGAGATTTTAACTAGGGTTTGGTTGCCGGACAATGACAGGTCTTGTGGTAGTGTTGGATTTTGCACAACACTAACGGAGAGAGATGACGCAAACAGCCTTGAAAAGTCACCGGAAAATTGAGGCACGATGACTCCTGGCTCTGTATTCTAGTTCCCGGATGTGTCTCACCACCACAGCTTTGATACCATATGAGAAAGCATGGGAGAATATTTTATTCACTTGTTCTATCAATGATACAATGAGTCCTATTTATACATAATACATGTCTTACTCCTACTACATATGGGATTAGGGCTATTTACATGTAACTATTTAACTACTAAACTAACAAATACATATGCCCTTCATGATGGAACTGTTCGAACTTGAAGAGGATGTTCAACAAATTCACATGTAAGAGGCTACAGACAAAGGAATAGCATGTTGTAATCATGGTGATAGATTGTTAGTGGTTAGGTAACAGTCACAGCAATACTAGTAAGGTCGCAGTCACGTCTAGGAGGTTTAAGAGAGCAATTATGTGTTACATAAAAAAGAGCCTGTATAGTAGCTGCAGTTAAGATGAAATGCTTTCCTAGTCTAGGAGATTTAAGAGAGCAATTATGTGTTACATCAAAAAGAGCCTGAATAGTATCGGCAATTAAGATGAAAATACTTTCCTGGAATGCCTTTGTCCCTAACAAACTGAGGAAGCAGTTAAAAAAAAAAAAGGAATTGTGTGAATACCTTTTTATCCAACTGAACTCTTGCCTCCCTGATCTCTTGCTGCAAATGAGTAGAAAAATAGTCACCCATAAAATGGCATTTTCACTGTTCAGCTCATCCAACAAAAATGGTGTTGTTTTATATACAGACACAAAAATAATAACGACTAAAATGACACCTTGATATCTTCTTGAATATTTTCTGACATTGCCTCTACCCTTAGGTATAATGGGTGCAGTGCAAAAACTGAGAGTGAGCTGCATAGCCATCAAGCAAGAAAATGGAACAGATAGTATCAAATTATTAGTCCTATACATAATACAGCTTGAAATAATAACAGAAAATGCGTTAGCTCACCGAATAGCCACAAGGTTAAAAGGATAAAGCTGGTAACACCGAATAGCCACTTTTATGAACTGGGGCTCGCAAAAATTTCATGCACTCTCTTTTCTTTAAACAGAACAAATCATTCTATTAAGATTATCTTATGGTTTATGCAGCTACAAACCCCATCAGAATGCTTTCAGAAAGAACTTAGGAAATGCATATAGTCCTTTTAAAACGATTTTTCCTTTGCTATTCAAACCTGACAAGGGAGTACTCCAGCCAAATATGAGACCTGAATTCTTAATTCCCTAATGTAGGATTAAATTGGAATCTCTGTAGCATTATTCTTTTTCTAGTCAGCTTAGGTTTTAGGTGGAGGTACATTTAGTATGATGCTATAGGGAATAGGAGTACAGGTACACAGTCACACTGTTTATTCCGGGTTTAGCTATCGCTGACAATATACTTCTTAGATTTAGAACTTGAACTGTATTTATGTGGCTAAATGTTTTCATTTTACAAATGAACGGTCAATGTAGATCAATGTAGATTTTGACCATATTCCTAGTAGTAACTTGTTTCAAATCTCCAAGGATTTAGCAGTTTCCGTTGAATCTCTTAAGTACAGATCACACAACTATTGTGGATGTTACATGTGGACAAAATTGTTCTTTAAGCTGTTGATGAATACTTCTTGATTACCCTCTGAGTTCAAGCTATTTAATAACATCTATTGTGCAGTTGTTTGATAAAATAGGTTACAGAAATCAGGAGATAACATCAGAAAAGAATATCAACAGAGCTAAAGTGTCTAAGTCAAGCTTTTCCTATCCACTTAACAAGACCCAGAAAGATGTAATTTCTTGCAGCCCTTTTTCCTCCCTTTCTATCTTGATATTTAACCCATTTTACGTTTTTAAAAATTTCCGTCCAGCATGCAAATAGTCTATCAGCATTACGGTAGGCTGTCTACATCACACCCTTGAGGTGCGGCCCTTTCCCGGACACTGCGTGAACTCGGGATGCTTTGTGCATTGGCTGCCCTTTTTTCATGCAAATCAGTCTAGCTATTTCAACAAGGAAATCTTCCCTTTACAATCCTTAACTAAAAATGTATTCAAGGTGAAAACAAGTAGCAAACACGTGAAATTGGGATTCTCTCCTACAATATTTTCTTCTGATAAGCAAATAATTTTACAGAAGAAGCACTAAGGGAAAACCATCCATGTACATCAAACTAATTTATTTTTATTTTTATTTTTGAGAAAAGGTAAAGTATACATCGAACTATACTAAGACCCACACTCAAACAACATAAAGCTTCTCCCCAAAAGACAATTTCCTCCGAACTCTTGAAGCGGAAGATGGATCATAACCATGGATCTTTAAATGTTGTACTTTCAACCTCTAACATAGTAGAGGTGTCCGCAAAGCTTGACCTACACTGCACAGGAACTTACCTTGCGTAACTTCAGTACATAAGGAGGAAAAAGAATAATTAGAAAATAAGAGGAGGGAAATAGTTTATTAATGTATCTCAACAGGCAAAGCCTCTAGAGACTCATGAGGCCACAAGCAGGCCAGTTAAGTAAAAGTGATTATTGTTGTTAGTTTGATAGTTAAATAGGAGTAAATAACCCTAATCCCATATGTAATAGGAGTAGGACATGTATTATATATATAGGGCTCATTGTATCATTGTTAATTAATAAATAAGATTTTTGTCCCGTTCATTCACATATGGTATCAGAGCATCGGTGAGAAGAGATCGTTGTGCGTCATTCCAGCGATATCCGGGAAGAAAGAACTCAATCACCGTGCAATTTTTCGGTGACCTAAGTGACTAATCGCGTCAAAGTCACTGGTGTTGTGCAAAATCCAACACCACCACAAGATTCCCAAGAGAGATCCGACCAAACCCCAGAAAACATCACCGGAAAATAGTTAGCCACACGCCGTCACGCGCCTATCGGAGAACTATTTCCGGCGGCGCGTCTGTCATACGCGCCGGCGCGTGTGACCTCTTCCGGTCAGATTTTGAAAAAAAAAAATTCAGGACTGCTTCATCTCCTTGCAATTCCGAGTCCATTGGTACTATTTCCGACGGATTCCGACAACTTTGGAATTTTCGGCGAGCTACAGTGATTTTTCCCGGCGTGAACAATGATCCCCAGAACATTTGTGCTGTTTCCAGCATGATATTATAATGGCATTCGTATCGGAAGCCTTTAACTCACAATCCGTTGGATCCAATGCATTGAATCCAGTCCAGATGGTTTCTTTACCGGATTATATTGAGTTCCTTCGGTACAAAGCACGTAAACAGGCATTTTCAGGATTAGCCTTCGTTGTTCCAACAAATAATAGCATGACTTGTGTCTCCCAATCTTCACCTTCTGAGTCTTGAGTCATTGATTCAGGTGCATCTGATCATATTTCTGGTAACAAATCTCTTTTCACTAGTATTACTATTCTCAATCTCTTCCAACAGTCACAATGGCCAATGGGTCTCAAGCCATGGCAAGTGCAATAGGTCAAGCAAGTCCACTTCCTTCCTTACCTTTAGACTCTGTTCTTTATGTTCCTGGTAGTCCTTTTAATCTCATAGTCGTTAGTCGTTTAGCCAAATCACTTAAATCTGTTGTTTTATTTCTTGATGACCTTGTTTTTATACAGGAACGCAGTATAGGGCGGATCATTAGTACCGGGCGTGAATCAGATGGACTTTATTACCTTATCCTTGCAAAATCACATGGACTCGCATCTTGTCTTCCTCCAATAACTTGTCCCGTTACTGATTCACCAGATTTATTAGATAAACGGTTAGGACATCCCAGTATGTCAAAACTTCAGAAAATGGTATCTGGCTTATCTCACTTGTCCACTCTAGAGTGAGTCGTGTCAGCTCGGTAAGCATACCTGCTCCCATTTCCCGCGGCGTCTTGATAATCGAGCAACGTCACTTTTTACTTTAGTCCATTCAGATATTTGGGGTCCTAGTCGGGTTAGTTCTACCTTAGGATTCCGCTACTTTGTCAGTTTCATTGATGATTATTCCAGGTGCACTTAGATATTTTTGATGAAAAACCGATCTGAGTTGTTTTCTATTTTCCAGACCTTCCACGCTGAAATTCAAAATCAATTTGGGGTTTCTATCCGCACATTTCGTAGTTGTGAGAAGGCACGGGAGAAAATATGATATATTGATATTGTATGTGATGCAATACAAGAGGTGCTATTTATAGTTACTCTATACAAAGGGGATATTACTCCTATTCCAATGTGGGACAATTACATAGCTATCTCTAACACTCCCCCTCAAGCCGGAGCATATAAATCATATGTACCGAGCTTGTTACATATATAATCAATGCGAGGACTAGTGAGGGACTTGGTGAAAATATATGCAAGTTGATCATTCGATCTCACAAACTTCGTAGTAATATCTCCTGAGAGTATCTTTTCTCTGACGAAGTGACAATCAATCTCAATGTGTTTAGTTCTCTCATGAAACACCGGATTTGATGCAATATGAAGTGCAGCTTGATTATTGCACACAAGTTCCATCCGACTGATTTCACCAAATTTCAACTCCTTGAGCAATTGTTTGGTCCAGACTAGTTCACATGTTGCCATAGCCATTGCTCGGTATTCTGCTTCTGCGCTAGACCGAGCAACTACATTCTGTTTCTTACTTTTCCAGGACACCAAATTTCCTCCTACTAAAACACAATATCCAGACGTAGAACGTCTATCAGAAGGTGATCCTGCCCAATCAGCATCCAAGTACCCAACGATCTGCTCATGACCTCGATCCTCAAACAGTAATCCTTTACCTGGAACCGATTTTATATACCGGATAATGCGGACAACTGCATCCCAATGAATATCACAGGGAGAATTCATAAACTGACTTACAACACTCACAGGATAAGAAATGTCGGGCCTAGTCACTGTGAGATAATTTAATTTACCAACCAGCTGCCTATAGCTTGCAGGATCGCTAAGCGGCTCCCCTGTCCAGGCAGAAGTTTAGAATTCGGATCCATCGGCGTGTCAACAGGTCTGCAACCTGTCATCCCTGTTTCCTCAAGAATGTCTAACACATATTTCCTTTGAGAAATAACAATACCTGAGCTAGATTGAGCAACCTCAATACCTAGAAAGTACTTCAATCTGCCTAGATCCTTAGTTTGAAAGTGCTGGAAGAGATGCTGCTTCAGATTAGTAATACCATCCTGATCATTGCCCGTAATAACAATATCATCAACATAGACTACCAGATAAATACATAGACTTGAAGCAGAGTGGCAATAAAACACAGAGTGATCAGCTTCACTACGAGTCATGCCAAACTCCTGGATAACCGTGCTGAACTTACCAAACCAGGCTCGAGGAGACTGCTTTAGACCATAAAGTGACCGACGCAAGCGACATACAAGGCCACGAGACTCCCCTGAGCAATAAAACCAGGTGGTTGCTCCATATAAACCTCATCCTCAAGATCACCATGAAGAAAGGCATTCTTAATGTCCAACTGATAGACGGGCCAATGACGAACTGCAGCCATGGATAGAAAAAGGCGAACTGATGCCACTTTAGCCACTGGAGAGAAGGTATCACTGTAATCTAGCCCAAATATTTGAGTGTATCCTTTGGCAACAAGACGTGCCTTAAGTCGATCAATCTGGCCATCGGGACCAACTTTGACTGCATAAACCCAACGACAACCAACGGTAGATTTACCTGAAGGAAGAGGAACAAACTCCCATGTACCACTTGTATGTAAAGCAGACATCTCGTCACTCATAGCCTGTCGTCATCCTGGATGAGACAATGCTTCACCTGTAGACTTAGGGATGGAAACCGAGGACAATGAAGATATAAAAGCATAATGGGGAGATGACAGACGATGATAACTCAAACCAACATAATGAGGATTAGGGTTTAGTGTGGTCCGTATACCTTTTCGAAGTGCAATCGGTGTACTAGGAGCAGGATCCGCAGTAGGAGCCGTGTCAGGTGCAGGACGAGAACCAGATGGGCCTGATGTAGGGCGCGAACGAACGATGATAAGTCAAGAGTGGTGTTCCTGTGGCTGGGGAACTAGGAGGGATAACACTGGACTCCTCAAAAGTTGGTATGGGTGAAACCTCTGTGGTTGAAGGTGGAGGAGGATTACTAAACTCCTCAAAAGTCGATATAGGTAAGACCTCAGATATGTCATGGTGGTCAGCAGAAGTGACATCAGTTGTGAAGAAAGGTTTAGACTCGAAAAATGTGACGTCAGCTGACATAAGGTACCTATGAAGATCAGGTGAATAACAACGATATCCCTTCTGAACACGAGAATAACCAAGGAAGACACACTTGAGAGCACGAGGAGCTAACTTATCTTTCCCCGGGGCTAAGTTATGAACAAAACATGTGCTCCCAAAAACCCGAGGTGGAAGAGGGTATAAGGCTGACTGGGGAAACAATATTGAATGTGGAATCTAACCCTTGATGGGAGATGAAGGCATCCTATTAATCAAATAACAAGCTATGAGAACTGCATCGCCCCAAAAACGCAGCGGAACACGAGACTCAATTAGAAGTGTGCGAGCAGCCTCAATAAGGTGCCTATTCTTTCTTTCTGCAACCCCATTTTGCTGAGGGGTATAAGGACAAGATGTCTGATGAATAATTCCATGAGAAGACATAAACTGCTGAAACTGAGAAGATACATATTCTAAGGCATTATCACTACGAAAAATGCGGATAGAGACACCAAATTGGTTTTTGATTTCAGCACAAAAACTCTGGAATATAGAGAATAACTCAGAACGATCTTTCATTAAGAAAAGCCAAGTACATCTTGAATAATCATCAATAAAGCTAACAAAATAACGAAATCCCAAGGTTGAACTGACTCTACTAGGACCCCATATATCAGAATGAACCAAGGAGAAAACAGACTCTGCATGACTCTCAACACTACACGTAAAGGAAGCTCGGGTATGTTTCCCAAGCTGACACGACTCACAATCTAATCTAGACAAACTGGATAAACTAGGCACCATCTTTTGAAGTTTGGATAAACTCGGATGTCCTAAACGTCTGTGGATTAGATCTGGAGGATCTGTAACTAGACATGTTGTGGAAGGACTGAGCGAGTTAAGGTAGTAAAGACCTTCTGATTCACGACCTATACCAATTGTCCGTCCCGTACTGCGGTCCTGCATAATAAAAGAATCATCAATAAAATATATACCACAATTGAGGGCACGAGTCAAACGACTAACAAATGCAAGACTAAAATGACAACCAGGAACATAAAGAACGGAATCTAGGGTAATAGAAAACAATGGGTTGGCTTGTCCAACTCCTTGTGCCTTAGTTTGACATCCATTGGCTAAAGTAACAGTATGAAGAGACTGTGAATATACAATATTCGACAAAAGTGATTTATTACCAGAGATATGATCAGAAGCGCCTGAGTCCATGACCCATGGTCCAAGAGTACTAGACTGGGAAACACAAGCAAAAGAATTACCAGCAATAGAAGCGTCAGTCTGGGCAACTGAGGCTACTTGTGGAGATGTTTGCTTACTTGCTCGATACTGAAGGAGCTCATTATATTCTTCTTTAGATACAGAAAAGCCCTGGTTACTTGTAGTCTCGCTCTGAGCAACGTAAGCATTTTTGGGTGGACGGTCATTTAAGGAATAACACATTTCGCAAGTGTGTCCAAGTTTGTGACAATAAGAACACTTGGGTCTAGATCTCCCAAAACGACCGCCTCCTCGTCTATTCTCCATAGCTTGAGATGCCCGAACATCCACTGTCTGGGATGCAAGAACAGAGGAATCAAGTATCTGTGATGAAATCACTGGGTGACTTGGTGCTGCAGCAAGGCGAAGTAATCGAGAGAATAATTCATCAACTGTAGGGACAGTCGGACTCGCCAAAATCTGGTCTCGTACTGAATCAAGATCATGAGGAAGTTCAGCGAGTGTAAGAACTAGAAACATTTTCTGTCGCTGCTCTTGTTGTTTTGACACACTAGCAGAAACTGGCATCAATGTCTCAAATTCCTCCATGACTGCCTGTACCTGACCCAAGTAAGTAGACATATCTAATTCTTGCTTCTTTAAGTTTGTCATCTGTGATATCACATCATAGAAGCGAGATATATCATTAGTGTATAACGTACGAGCCTTTGCCCAAACCAAATAACATGTCTGGAATGGCCGAAACAAAGGCATCAACTTAGAATCAATAGAACGCCACAAGATGCTACATAATTGAGCATCAATTTTTGCCCAAAGCGCTATCGCCTTTTCATCTCCTTCGCTAGACTGTTTAATCAAATGATCTTGCACACCTTGACCTTTACACCACAACTCGACAGATGAAGCCCAAGCTAAGTAGTTTGAACTTCCCATTAAAGGTTCTGAGGTAATCACAACATTAGAGTTTCCAGAACTCATGCTTTTAGACCCAAAAACATCAATTCCCAAAGACATCTTGTAAATTATTACCAAATAAGAGAAATAATCAACTGTAATCCACTGAAAATAGAGTAGGGAACACTGAACCAGAATAGTAAACTACTGTAGCAGTTGGAAAGTTACTGTTGCAGCCGGAAAATATTCAAAGTGGTCGGAATGAAATAAAACAGTAGGGGTAGGATCGGAATTACCAGAAGACCCAACTGTTCTGAAGGAACTTTTTCAAAAAATGGCCGGAAGTCAACTTTTTGAAATCACTATTCACGCCAGAAAAATAAAAAAAGTGGTCGGAATTTGGTGTAACCTGGATGGGTAGGCTCGGAATTGCAAGGGAAACAATCTGTCCTGAAGAGGCGTCGCCAAAAAATGGCCGGAAGGTGGCCCACGCAACGTTGGAACTTCGCCGGAAAATTTTCTTTGGACAGCTACAGTACCGCCGGAGATTTTCACTGGGATTTGGTCGCTGGACAGTGACTACTCTTGTGGTAGTGTTGGATTTTGTGCACAACACTGACCGAGACAAAGCAGACGCAAAACAACTTTGAAAGTCGCCGGAAAAAAAGGGTTCCGGTGACTGATTTTACTTCCTGGAATCGCTGGAATTTATGCACAGCGATAAATCTCTCACGATAGCTCTGATACCATGTGAGAAGGCACGGGAGAAAATATGATATATTGATATTGTATGTGATGCAATACAGGAGGTGCTATTTATAGCTACTCTATACAAAGGGGATACTACTCCTATTCCAATGTGGGATAATTACATAGCTATCTCTAACAGTAGTGATAATGCCCTAGAGTATTTGTGTTCCCCATTTCAGCAATTTATGAACTCCCATGGGATTATTCATCAAACATCTTGTCCGTACACATTCCAACAAAATGGGGTAGCTGAAAGAAAGAATAGACATCTTATTGAAACTGCTCGTACCCTACTCATACAATCTCATATTCCGCTACGTTTTTGGGGGATGCAGTTCTTACATCTTGTTATCTTATTAATCGTATGCCATCTTCAGCTATCCAAAATCAAGTTCCATTCTCTATCCTGTTTCCCCACTTACCTTTGTTCTCTCTTCCACCCGTGTCTTTGGGAGTATGTGCTTTGTTCATGACCTTACTCCAGGAAAAGATAAGTTAGCTCCTCGTGCTCTTAAGTGCATATTTCTGGGTTACTCGAGAACGCAAAAGGGATATCGATGTTATTCTCCTGACCTGCAGCGATTTCTTATGTCTGCTGATGTTACCTTCTTTGAAACCCAATCATACTTCACCGGTCCAGTTAATCACTTAAATATTTCTGAGGTGCTACCCGTTCCTTCTTTTGGAGATTCAATCTCCATCTCCCATACATCTTCCTCCATAGCTCCACCGCCTACCATTCCAGTTGCAGCTCCACCACCTATAGCTCCAGGGCCACCACCTAGTCCAGTTCCACCAAATATAGCTCCAGTGCCACCACATAGCCCAGTTCCACCAACTATAGCTCCAGTGCCACCACCTAGTCCAGTTCAACCTTCTATAGCTCCACCACTCCTGACTTATCATCGTCGTTCGCCCCCTGCATCAGGCCCAGTTGATTCACGTCCTGCACCTGACCCTGCTACTACTGCGAACTTGTCTCCTCTTAATCAACCGATTGCACTACGAAAAGGTATACAGTCCACGCCTAATCCTAATCCTCATTATATCGGTTTAAGTTACCATCGTCTCTCATCATCCCATTGTGCATTTGTGTCATCTTTGTCCTCTGTTTCCATCTCTAAGTCTACAGGTGAAGCTCTATCTCATCCCGGATGGCGCAGGCTATGATTGACGAGATGTCTGCTTTACATACGAGTGGTACTTGGAAGCCTGTTCCTCTTCCTTCGGGTAAATCGATTGTTGGTTGTCGTTGGGTGTATGCAGTCAAAGTTGGTCCAGATGGCCAGGTTGATCGATTTAAGGCTCGTCTTGTTGCCAAAGGATATACTCAGATATTTGGACTCGATTATAGTGATACTTTCTCTCCCGTGGCTAAAATTGCATCAGCTCGTCTTTTTCTATCCATGGTTGTTGTTCGCCATTAGCCTCTCTATCAGTTGGACATTAAGAATGATTTTCTTCACGGTGACCTTGAGGATGAGGTTTATATGGAGCAACCACCTGGTTTTGTTGCTCATGGGGAGTCTAGTGGCCTTGTATGTCGGTTGCGCCGGTCCCTCTATCGTCTAAAGCAGTCTCCTCGAGCCTGGTTTGGTAAGTTCAGCACGGTTACTCAGGAGTTCGGCATGACTCGTAGTGAAGCCGATCACTCTGTATTTTATCAACATTCTGCTTCAAATCTCTGTATTTATCTGGTCATTTATGTTGACGACAGTGTTATCAAAGGCGAAAAGCGCAAAAAAACTCTAAGGTCCGTTGGGGCTTTAAGTGCAAAGCACAAATAAAGCGTGGGCTTTAATGAAAAAAGGCGCAACAGGAGAAAAAGTAAAAATGTGCATATAGTCTCCAAGACTAATCATTATAAGCATTAATAACAAATATATGGACAAAGAAATAAGATAAAGTGAAATATCAATTGTTTAAGGTCGCTTTTTCAAGATTACACTCATTGGCGAGGAAAAGTATGCCTTAGAGCTTTGATGCGACACTAAAGCGCCGACAAAGCGAGGCGAAGCGCTCAACGTGTTTTGAGCCTCGCTGCAAGGCTTAAGCGCGCTTTTGACGTTTATGTTGACGATATTGTTATTACCGGCAATGATCAGGATGGTATTAGTAAGTTGAAGCAACATCTCTTTCAGCACTTTCAAACTAAGGATCTGGGCAGACTAAAGTATTTTCTAGGTATTGAGGTCGCTCAGTCTAGCTCAGGTATTGTGATCTCACAACGGAAGTATGCCTTAGATATTCTTGAGGAGACAGGAATGACAGGTTGTAGACCTGTTGACACTCCGATGGATCCGAATTCTAAACTTCTGCCAGGACAGGGGGAGCCTCTTAGCGATCTCCTCAGGAATGACAGGTTGTAGACCTGTTGACACTCCGATGGATCCGAATTCTAAACTTCTGCCAGGACAGGGGGAGCCTCTTAGCGATCCTACAAGATATAGGAGGTTGGTTGGTAAATTAAATTACCTCACAATGACTAGACCTGATATTTCCTTTCCTGTTAGTGTTGTGAGTCAGTTTATGGATTCTCCGTGTAATAGTCATTGGGATGCAGTTGTCCGCATTCTTCAGTATATAAAATCAGCTCCAGGCAAAGGCTTATTGTTTGAGGATCGAGGCCATGAGCAGATCGTTGGATACTCGGATGCTGATTGGGCAGGATCACCTTCTGATAAACGTTCTACGTCTGGATATTGTGTCTTAGTAGGAGGAAATTTGGTGTCTTGGAAGAGCAAGAAACAGAATGTGGTTGCTCGGTCTAGTGCAGAAGCAGAATATTGAGCAATGGCTATGGCCACATGTGAGCTAATTTGGATCAAACAGTTGCTGAAGGAGTTGAAATTTGGTGAGATTAGTCAGATGGGACTTGTGTGTGATAATCAAGCTGCTCTTCATATTGCGTCAAATCCAGTGTTCCATGAGATAACTAAACATATTGAGGTTGACTGTCACTTTGTTAGAGAAAAGATACTCTTGGAGATATTGCTACAAAATTTGTGAAGTCGAATGATCAGCTTACTGATATTTTCACCAAGTCCCTCACTGATATGTAACAAGCTCGGTACATATGATTTATATGCACCAGCTTGAGGGGAGTGTTAGTTTGATAGTTAAATAGGAGTAAATAACCTTAATCTCATATGTATTAGGAGTAGGACATGTATTATATATATAGGGCTAATTGTATCATTGTTAATTAATAAATAAGATTTTTCTCCCGTTCACTCTCACAATTGTAAAGCAGAGTTCAAAAGCACTAAAGCTGGATAAACAATATTCTGTCATCTATTCATGGTTGTTGATAAAATATCAAGATGGCATGAATTTGATCTACATGATTATTCAGAGCTTAAATCTAAAATTTTAAGAGGGAAAATTACCTATATGGATAAGAATCCCACCACATACAGTTGACTGATGTATCATTGATGGGCAAAAGCTGAACCAAATGAAAGCCAGATTCAACGGCCCAATCTACAAGTAACTTCAGGTCAAGAAACTCCCCAACTCCAAGATCAGCCTCTGATCGTACAGAAAACATGGGTATTGCGACACCCGCACCCCTCCAAGGCATTTCCTGATAATAACACAGGTTGAGATCTTTTTTTTCAGCTTATACTCCAGTATCAGATTGAGGAGCATAGCAGGCCACTGATTATATCTTGTTGCTGACTTACCCGCATTAAGCCATCTGAAAGAAGTACAAATCTAGATTCACCTGTTGCAACATCAACAAAAAGCTCTCGACTTGCACCACATTCCACTGAGGTTCCAGCCTTACCGTATTTACAATATTTGTATGTTTAAAGCATTAAGGATGAAAGAAAGTAACGGGAAGAAATTATATCAAGTTTATGACAAAATGGAACGGCATTTAGCCTATAACTCAGCAGGCAAAGGATATTTTAAAGGAAAGTCATCTTTTCCCATAATGCAATCTGCCTGCCAAAATGAATCACCAGCATACGCGAGCTTAAGGCCATCCTGAATCTTCCATTGCCCAAGTTTTAAGGAGCTACCAATCACATAAATCTACAGGATAACATGTATGTCGGGTCTGACTTCAAGATGGATTGCAAGGATATTATTGACCACATATACAAGCAAACATATAGCAAAGGTTGTTCTGTGAAAAGAGATCTTACAGATGTTCCTTCCTCTAAATAGGGGCAGCAGATTCTGAATTGCAGAACTGAACCTGTTTCAACAGTAATTTTAGAAAGCCCATTCCAAATAACAATGTTTCATAAATAGAGAATCAGACAGAGAGAAAATTACCATCCTGGTCAGACGTATTCTGAGTGATCCCCCAGGGCCTTTCAACACCCAAACTCCAACTTCTCCCAAAAATGACATCCTTAAATGCACTGCTAAAAGGGATATTGTCAGAACCAGTCTGCAACAGAAGAAACAGTATAAGTTGCTGGAGCGAAGAGGCAAAACTAATAGGATATTGTTGAAATCGGTAGTTGCTTACAAAGAAAAATCAAATACATAAGAAGCATGTTTGAGGTCATGTTGCAGAATATATTGACAATCATGCCAGTTATCAACAACAAATAGTATTAAGATAGAAAAGGACATTTGTAGAGTATTCATAGCTTATAGCTTCATCATACACTCATGTCTAACTAAAGCACGTTTTTTCAAATTGTCACTACTTATATAAAGAATCATACAGCTTACTAATCTGCCCCAAAAATTTATGTGGTAAAGATCATTTGGCATCTAAAGCTAATGACCATTTTTTTATCAATGATAATGAGATTTTTCTTACCAGACCTGGGGGTTCTAAGGGAGAAAAGATGGTAAAATTATGTTAAGTCAAAGTGCAGTTGGCTTGACAGCATGAAGTTCCACAATTTTTGTGGAACAGCGAAAAGCATTTAGATAACTGTCATCTTTTGCTTAATAGTTTAGTTCATATTATGTGCCTTTGACAACTAAGATACAAGCGGAAGAGTTGTACAGCGTAAGAGAGAATTTTAACAGCAACTCGCATACCTTCCTTTCTCATAATTAAGTTCATCCAGGGGACATGCATGCTAGGTAGTGTAGTATTCACAAAACAGTATGGAAAAGAGAAGCAACTAAAATTAGCACCTGCCAAAGATCATGAAGTTCTAACAACTGTCCATCCTGAAGCCCATCAGGCAGCAACAGTTTCCTTTTCTTTCCAACCTCCCATCGCAGGATATTTCTTGTATCATCCACCACATAGTAACTGTACTCGCTTTGGAATCCAGGAGGAACTGGAATGCTTCCAGACCATATCAGCTCTTCCCCTTGGTGAGAAGGCTTCAATAATAGACCCTTTTTCACATTCCATGAACCAAGCAACGCATCTGAACCGCATATCAGAAGATGCTGCCCCCACTGAGTATAATATGGGATTCTGAAGCTCACCTTCCTTGACTTCAAAGGCTTGTTCCCAGTAAACAACCCCAAATTCACCATATTAAATTGGAGAGGAACTCCTCAAAATCTAGCAAAACCAATTAATTAGCGTGTGAAAATTCTACATATAATTCATGAACGATGTCAACAGCTCTCAGGGTAGAGATTCAACTTGCATAAATGGTAACGCATGACATACTTTCGGACTCCCTTAATTGAACTTCCAAGAATAAAATTCTAGGCTAATTGGAATTTAATCTTTATAATATAAACTGGAACACCTAACAGAACAATCATCTAAAACGAAGAATATGGTTATAGGAAGTTCATAATGCAAGATTAAATTCAAATCACATACTTACAAAATATCTACTATTAAATGCATTTTGCCATAAATATCAACTGTAGTACCACAACTTTAACCAATCAAACCCAATTGAAAGAAAAACTCAGCAGTTACCTTCAGTAAAACGGGCAAATTCTATCAATATTTGAATTCTGAGCTGATTAAAATTTAATGCTTGTACTAAGTCTAGACACACCTTACAGAAAACCTATTAATCATTAGAGAAGAATGTATTATTATTGGTAATACAAATTTATAACATTGACAATAACTATACAATTACTTGAATCAGTGAAAACCCAAATCATAAAGAATTCAGTAGTTAACTGGAAAGAGCTCAACTGTTACCTTTAGTCCAATGAAGTATCCAATTCTGAAGAGGATGAATTTGTTAAAGAAGATGAGAAAAGGAATTAAAAAAGCGGCGGTTCTCTTCCTCTGAAGGAAAAATACAAAAAGGACTCAAAGAATATCTTAGATTGTACGAGAGATTTTTTATTGGAATAGTAATAAAGTGAGTAGAAGAAAAGGAGGGTAGTGTTCGTCTTTTAGTGAGAGCAAAGCAAATGAATGGGAAGCAATTGAGTGGCCATTACTTTCACGAGAGAGAGACAGTTGTGTGATGACGGTGACTTCTACGAATCCGTGAATTTTGGACGACGGATCTTCATTCCCTCACGATTCTTCTATTTTTTTACAATAAATTTACTTCCATTTCTTTTCCCTTTTTCCTCATAGTTTATTTTTATATTTTTCCTTATATTTGAGAGAGAAGGGGAAAGATTAATAAGAATCACATCTTTGCACGTTGCCGTTTGTAAGACAAGCCTGTTAACATCACAACTTGGTCTTAAATTACTAATGTGCACATGCAGATGATAAGGAACATTTTGATCGAGGGAAAACTACCTAGTTTAGTCTTTTAGAGCAGAAAAGTACTAATATTAGTCCATTCATAAAATGCTATCACTATTAGTCAAAAGCTACCAATATTAACCATAAATCCTCTTTTTATTATAAAGTGGTTCACAATTTTATTTACCCGTAAAATGGTACAGTTAAATTTGCTATGTGGTTATAGACACATGAATTAATTTGATTCAAGAATATAAATTAATTATGAACAGAAATAAATAAATTAAAGAAACTTGAAGAAAATACGAGTCTGACTGCGAAATTGGCTTCTCCGGAAGCAAGAATAAAAATAGTGTATAGAGCAGAATAAAAGAATATTAATAGATAAATGTAAGTTTAGCCTTTTTTGCGTACAGATATTTTCATGTCTAGAATGAGTACAAATTCTTCTATGTATAGCTAAATTCAAGGGGACAAGATCCTCAAATCAAGCTCGAATTTAATATGAATAAAGACCCCTCTTGATGGCTGCATAACGGTTGAGTATAAATGCAAAGATTATTTGTAAAGTCGCTCCTTGAATTTCCTTCTCCAACCGATATCTTCCATCTAACCTTCATCTCCGGTTCCAGCGTCTTCGAATCTAACACAACACTGGTCACATGTTCGTAACCGGTATCAACTATTTGCTGACTCATATCCTAGCTATCTTTACTACCACGTGTCAGCTCGACGAGTATCCACATGTCATTCATCAATTTTACCTCATACAAATAGTCCCCCTACTTTTCGGTGACTAAACATTATGTTACTGGAAAGTAGATAAGACTCATTTACTTGGCGAGAAAGTTTCTGAATGGTTTCTGACATTTGAAAGGACGCACGTCTCCTTGCATTTAATGAGCCGAACACGTGTTATCCCGTGATTTGACAAATATTTTCGCCAGTTACCTAGGTAATGATGGCTTTCCATTCTGCCCTATAAACTTCTCTCGTTCTTACTACTTTTACCTTTCACTTTTACAAACTTTTCTTCATCGAATTTTCTAAAAGCTTTTCTGCAACTCCATCTTTCTCAATAAAACTTTCTTATTCACATTTTCCATCACCATGTCTTCTAGTACCTCTTCCTCGGCAACTTATATACTTACATCGATGACGGCCCATCCAAGAAGAATAAATCTAAGAAAGTCGGTGTTGGTCCTCCTACTACTAGCACAATCATCCCCTCTCAACTAAATTGTGAGACGGACCTCCAAGTTCAACAGGAACCCCATAACCCTAAAAATGATAGAAACAAACATGTTAGTAAATATCTTTCTTCAATACATCCTGCTAGTATTCTCGTTGTGAAAGAAGATTGTGGCTGGAACAATATTGAAGTTTTAGCCCCTAATAAAGTGGAAAGGGTCACTTTCACTAAACCAGGGTTTATGTGTATTTACACGTACTCTTTCACTTTAAGGATGGACGAAGTCATCGATCCCATCATTTTAGAATTGTGCCAAAATTACTGAGTTTGCTTAGCTCAAGTAGGTCCGTTAATATGGTGAACGATAGCTTGCCTTCGCTTTCTATGTTCCTGGGCCGGTGAAACCCTCTTAGCAAATGCGGTCACCATGCCATCGTCACCAGCATTGATGATGATAATGACTTGGTTGGATGGAGAGGTTCATTGTCATCTCCATCGGGGACATTCTACCAACATCAGGACCTCCTATCCCTGAATTTTGGAACTTTACTTGTGAGTTTTCTTGGAATCCCTCTTTCAATGTGTTAAAGAAAATCCCACTTTCAACTAACTTTTACTTCTGTCATTTCAGCCACCCATTGGGTTCCTCCAATGGTTCAAAACCTAACCCAGTGGGTACACAATTTTTAGATATTTCCAAAATGGACTCCCATAAGTGGAAGGACATTTCACACAGATTCAACTAAAAGGCCAAGAACCATGGTAACTAAAACTTCCCCTTTTCTATTTTGATCTTCAACTTTATGTCACGTAAATTTTTTAACTTTGTTTCATAACATGTAGGCCTTCCATGTGGGTCTTCTATCTACCCAGTTGTCGAGGTTTTCTATGACCCAAGGGTGGCTCATCAACAAATACAAGAAGCCCTTGATCGGAAGAGGGCTCGTGATGCCGCTCTTGCTTCCGGTGAAGACCCTACTTCCCTGAGTCCCCATCCCAAGGTGAAAAAATCAAAAAGAAGAAGTACCTCTAAGGCTGAAACGCAAAAGAAGCCTCTAATAAAAAGAAAATCCAATAGGACTGAACACAATGGTCCTTGATGAGAGGAAACCAAGGTCGATGATGAAGCGATTTCTCTTCAAAGTAGAAGAAGAAGGGGAACTTTTCCAGCTCAATCGGATACTCAACTAGATGACATGCAAGGACTCTTTTATAGAGTCAGAAATGGTTGAAAACATTAAGTCCTATTTACAGGCCCCATTTGTCGCTTCCGGTCAAAGGGGTTATACTTATGATATTCCTCCAACTTCAAACCAGCTGCCACACCATCATCTCATGCCTTTCCACTGGCCCCAATTGAACAAGTGGAAAATATCTGTTCCCCTCGGTTACCTGTTGATACCCAATTTTAGCCTCATGTTTTATAAAATATTATATATACTTTCAAAATATCATTTTTGCATCATTACTCAATTTACAAGAGCCAAATAAGTATTTTTTATAATTTTTCATAATTTTTAAAGATTTAAAATTAATTTTCTCGCATTTAAATTGTTCAAATATTTATTAATTATCCTTTCAAATTATTTTGTAATGATTTAATCATCCAAATTTATTATTTACACCCACATATATGTTTTACGATATTTTTACTTCATTTCATATGATTACATTTGTATTTTTGATCTATTTATATAATTTTGTAATAATAGCCTACATTTTATACATAATTATATTTATTACATTATTTATGTTAGAATCAAATTTTTATATTTTTATAATGTTAATCTATTATTTTTCAATATTTTACTACATAAATAATATTTTGCTTATTTATTAATCATTTTCTATATATTATTTTAAATAATTTTTGCATATTTAAATTCATAGCCCAATTCTAAGCTAATTTTGGACCAAATTACAGGCCCAAACACTTAATCCACTTTATTCAATCCCCCAGCCCAAACAATAAACTCTTATTACTCCAACACGGACGGGACCCGACTAACCCGCCTCATCTCTCACATTAAAATTACAGCCATTGATTTCTCAAGATCACGACTCATATTACCTCCCCCTTCTCTCCTTATAACCGCACAACCCCAAACCCTAATCCATTGTTTCCAACCGGCCACCCTTACACACCCTTATCCTCCTCTTCTCCCTTGAAGAAGCCCTAGCCGCCTCCTCCCAAATCCCTTCTAAATCCGGCTAAGTTATGGAATTCTTTCACGATCTGCTTACCTTATTTACACTATCCAATTATTACTCATACGTTCGTGGCATTACTTAGTACTTGCCCGATTTTGGCAAGTACCACCTCTCCGAAGCAAGTGCAATCGTCCTCAATCTACAAGATTCAGATTGAAATATGTTTGTATACACCCATAACAAGGTCATATGGGTCTAATTCACCAGGATTCTTGGCTAAATTTTGACTATTTGTCAAACTAGGATTTGTCCGATTTTTGCCTACTCTGATTTGGAATAGGATATGCATGTGATTTTCCTTTTCCCTGCTTGAACTTGATTGATTTTCTTTCCTTGTTTGTCTGCTTAATCGAATACTATATAAACCCTTTCCCCATCTCCCCTAAGGTCTTAACGACTATTAATACAACTACTGTTAGCACTACTATTATTCTCTCTACTCTTATTCTTCTACACTTTCTGCACTCTTGGTTGTAGCTGACTGAAAGCCAAGGCCACTAGAATTGTCTCTAATTACCTCTCTAGTGCGAGTACTGCTCGGGGCTCATTCGAAGCTCTTGTGAACTCTAATGCTCTAAGAGTGTAAATTTATGTTACTGTTCTTAATTTGCTATTGGGATTTAGTGATTCTTCTTTATTTGCTGTTAAATTTGCAAATTGGTAAGTGCCCAGGCTCTCTTAATTATGTTTCTTCCCTATTTGTGTTCATGCTTATGAATATCCCTGTTATGTGGGCTTTTCAAAACCAATATGATATTATGCCGACCTTTGTTTGATTTTTCTCTTATAATTCTTCATCTGGATTTGTGTAAGTTATCATGATTAGAAGATTTTCTAGGTTGTGACACTTGTTCGAAGTTGTGTTTATGAATGCCTAATCCCTCACATTTACTGTTTAATACTATATCTTTATGCCTCAATGTGAACACTTGCCCTGAAACGATAAGGAATTACTGCCTGTCCAGAATTTGTCTTAATAAGTTTCTGAATCCTTTATGTAGGCCCTACTATTATCGTTATTTACATGAACCCTATGCTTTAACCAAACATGTAGCTTTAAGAATTGCAATGTGGTTTTTAGCCAACTCTGTGCTCTTTCGTATTACCTAGGTTCCCAGTTGAATCCTAATACACTTAATTTTCTGTATTGTGCATGGTTGACTAGTTTAAGTTCTGAAATCTATTTGCTTTGCTTGATCTTAAGTTGGCAATGTCTTCTACTATGATATTTTTAAACTAGGGAACCTTTGTGTTATACTAAGCACAATTAAGATTCTTATTAGTTGCTATAGATTATGCATGTCTACTTGTTTACTATGTGTAATTGTCATCCTCTAACTATGGCTCTATCAGACCTTCCTAACTTAGATTCATAGTTTTAAAATCCCTTTTTGGACTAATTTTGAACCATGCTCTACCCTAGACTTACTCTGGAAAGCTTAACATGTACATCTTGTGTGTGCTTACCCTGTTATCTCTAAATGGCATGTTTCTACAACTCTCATGATGTTATGTCTACCTTTAGTGCTCTCACCTACTTAATAATTTACCTACGTTATTAGTTTGCCATGTCAAATTTACCATGTTGAAATTAAGTCTATTAATTCTCCTAGTTCCTGTTCCTTGCTTAATCAAATCTGTCACTTTTGCTTCTGAAATGCCCATGTGTTCATGAATCCTGCTAAATGTCACACAATCCCGTCTTTATAAGTTTTTGCATTAGAACTGTTTAGTTGATTTTCATGTGTGGCCCATTAATTTATTTGGTAAAGTGGTCAATATTGTAACTACTGGGCTGGATATGAGTCCATGTATGGCTCTGAGTTGTGCAAATGGACATACCCTCCTATTTTGGGAGCTGTTTGGATCTGGGCCTACTATTTGAGTGTAAGAGTCTGTTGAAGGCATAGGCTGAGCTGGGTTAGCTCTTCTTGAGTCTGCTCTATTTGTTGGGCTTGTAATCATCTCGATTCTGTAATATTTGTGTCTGTTTCTTCTTTTATCTTTGGGCATGTAATTATTTGTAAACAAACGATGGGGGAGATTAGTGAAAAGGGGTTGGGGTATTCTGATTCTCGCATAAATGGGTAGAAAACTTGCTTATAGGATTTAATTATCTTGTTTACTATTCGTTTGACGTGCTCCTATTCTACACACTCATAGAAATCATGCCTATAGGAAATCTCACACTTCACCTAACATGTCTGATACTTGTGCACCATTCAAAGCATGTTCGTTTAAGAATTTGCTATACTTGTTTTGCATGTCCACTATTGTCCATATTTAGACAGCATGCCTATAAGATGCAATAACATGTGCTTCGCTAGTCTCTATACCATGTCTATAGGGCTTCAACCAATCATTTAATCCGTCATTTCTATTTCTTTATTATACTGCTCACCTATATAGGATGACTGTAGGATCTTAATAAATTAATTGATTACTCTTGTTGCTTTGTTGTACTGCCACATTTAGCGTACATGCCTATGGGGATAAGGTATTATGAAATCAATTTCAATTGTCAATTGTTAGAATTCCTGCCTATAGGATACTGTTACTTATCTTAGACAACATGTTTATAAATCAAACGTCTTTAACCTTGAGCTTTCGAACAGTCTTACTGCCTTATTGCGCGAACAATGTAGATGTAATGCCTATAGGTTTGTAATACATTTAATCTGCAAATCCATTAATCTGAAGCTGCAATGCTGCTTGTACAATGTTGGAAGTTAGAATCACATAGAAATCATGCCTATATGACTTAATGATTCTAATGCATCCTAATTCTAAAAACTATCTACTACCTAATCTGCCCGCGTTGCATTTACTATTTATGTGTGGAGGTTAACTTGAGCCCTTTATTATTTCTATGTGAAGTCCTATATCTTTTGAATGTACGCTAGTTTTATCATTTTTGAGCATCCTAAGTAGAGTCTAGAACCATCCAAATAGTAGGTCCAAAGCCTCCTAGACCATAAGTATGGGACGGGTAGTGCATGCATAGGACACGACCTAGAATTGAATTAGAGCGCCTTTAGGTAAACAATTTTAACATAATAATCGGGTAGTAGGAGATGATAATCTATGCCCACTGAATAATATGAGCAACCCCTACCTTAGGGTATTGCGAAGTATTATTTATGTTGCACGGGGTTATCCTTTAGGCTAAAAAACTTAGGATCCCCCCTCCTTTATATGTTTATTGTTCACACTTAGTCATTAATTATTGAATAATTAAGTTGTACTTTGTAACCTCTTAAGACTTGTATTGATTATCTATAGTTTAATTGTTGCCCGATTTTCTTTGCACCTGTTCATAATAGAACCTTTGAATTCCTTATCTTCCCTCACTTATAGAATCACTTAGGAAAATTGTAATCCAATAATCCCACATAGTGTAAACTTCGGCCGGGACCCATAGTTGTGGAACTCGAAGAGTGCCTAACACCTTCTCTTTGAGATACTTTGAGCTCTTACCTGATCTTTAGTGACGTTGACTAGTTAAAATAGAGTTATTTGCAAATAGGTGCCCTAACGCACCTTAAAATCATTAGATGGCGAATCTTCTCTTTTAATACTCATTTAAAAGAGTTGTCACATGTCGAAACCCGTTTTCGAGAAAAAAAGGGGCGCGATAGCATGGTGACTCTGCTGGGGATTTACACTTAGGCTCTTACCATAACAAAGTTGACTTATGTGGATTATTTGATGACATGTACATCCTTTCCCTTATTTTCCCTTATTTGTTTAAATCGCTAAGACATGTACATCCCTCACCTTATTTCCCTTTATTTGTTATGACATGCACATCATCTCTTCACTTCCTTCATCTTGTTTGAAGCTACTATATCATATTTCTCCCATCCCTATCCCCTTAATTGCTTCATTTAATTCTCGCACATTTTCCTGATTTAAACTGACTTCTCTTCCTTTGTCTTTTCTTTCTCCTGTTCATGTTATTACTGTTTTTACGCACTTTCATTATGCAAATATCTGACGACGTATTATCATTTTTGCATAAAGTATACTTTCCATATCATACTCAACTCATGCTTATTATCAACATAGTGGCGCTTGATGAGTGTCCGCGGTTTCCTAAAAACACCCTTTAAGCTGGAACGACTTATTTGCGATAGATTAGTCGATCAGCAGTGTAGTCGACGGTCCCATGCCTTTCCCTCTCGAGTTGTCCACTTGAGAGTATTAGTCTAGAACTTTCTAGAAACCACACTCTAATTTGAAATATACATGCAACATGCTAAACCTAGTACGGATTGAGACGTCATTGACGTATCAACCTCGCTTAGATGAACCTTGTCCAAAGTCCAACGGGATTTCCATCATCCCAAAGGACACCATCATATTATGTGCATTACTTGGAGAAAACGTGCTAACATATTGATCATTATTGCGTAAATAGTCGAATCTGGAGGGGGAAAGTGCTATCTTTTATTTGTTTGCAGAAAATGAAGCACGAAATCCCCAGGTTCGGTATGGTCCAGAATATCCCGCCTTTGCTAATTGACTGGTGGAATGACCTTGCACCATGTGACAGAAATCATGTGAGGAGGGTATGTAACCTGCCATCCTTGCTGAACATTCAAACAAACAGTGGACTGATCTAGACTGTTACCATGTTCTGGGATGAGAAGAGAGCTATTTTTTTATTTGGCAATATAGAAATGATTCCTCCACTGGACGAAATAGGGGGTTTCACCAATTTACAGTGGGATAGTCCAGGACTATTGGTGCTATAAAATCGCACCCCCGTGATTTTCTAAAGATGGTGGGTTTTAAGAAGAACGATGAATTGGTCTGCCTGAAGAAATCATACATCCCCTTTGAATTTCTCTATGAGTGGTATGTGCATAGAAAATCATATCGCCTACATAATGAGGAGCTAGCCAACACTTCTTTGGGATAGGTAAATCGTCGGGTATATGTCTTTATAGTCTGTTTCTTGGGTTTGTTGATCTTTCCAATGCAAGGGGGAAGAATTCATACTCGATTAGCCATGGTCACTAGGACATTAATAGAGGGTATCGAGGGGAAGAAGTACACTATTATCCTGATGATCTTAGCTGAGATGTATCGTGATCTGGATCGGTGCAAGCATGGGTTCGGGCACTTTGAGGGTTGTAATCTCTTGCTAAAAGTTTGGCTACTGAAACACTTTCAAAGGGGTGATTATTGCCAAGGGCTTCTGCGAAGGCCACTGAATGGCTACATAGCCAGTCATCATCCAAAAAAGATGACATTCATTCCATACAGGTCTGCAATTCTTGGAAATGTTGTATGTTAGGTGCGTTTCTTCAGCAATCCGACAAACAAGTAAGCGCATTAGATGTTTGAATGGTTTCCTAGTAGTGAGTTCATCGTCAGATCCACAGGAACTACTCCTTAGTACTGATTCAGCTACGAGGCATCTACCCTTATGCTCCTATAAGGGTAATGAGGCAAGCTGGGAGGAAACAAGTCATACCTCGAGTTTCCAATATGGTTCAGTATAAAGCAGATTTTAAAGAATATGTCATCTCAAGTTTGAAGCCCAACACATGTGGAACCAAAAGATCATCGTGGAGGGAGAGACTATCGAGCTGGACAAGTATCACGCCGGTCATATGTACTACTATCTCTCGTAGTTGGAGGATGAAATAGCCTGGGACGTCAAACTAGGGCTTAATCTGAAAGATAGGATCATAAATGAGGTGGTTGAGGCATAGGTGAAGTATAATAGGCTACGAAAAAGGGTGTTCGAATCAAAAGCTAAACATCTAGAACATCATAAGGTGGATATGGAAGCGATCTGAGAATGGAAGGAAATTGCAAATAAGTCGATAGAGAGGTCAGAACATCTAGAGCTAGGACTGATGGATCTAGAGGGGAAGATGAGAAAGAGGCTTTGGGATTGTCAATGCATGGATCCATATGAAGGAGGTAAGTTGGAAATGGCGTAATTGATACTTGACATGTGCGATCTGGGAAACGATTGATGGAGTCAAGAAACCCAAACATGGAGAAGGTCCTCCAGGGACCAAGTAGGCTATGAGATAATGTTCTTTACTAGTTTCTAGACTAGATTAGATTTCGATGTAACAAGGATTAATGCCATTAGTGACTTTATAATTTTTATTTCGATTTAGTAAAAGATGGATTTGGCTTATTTTCGCATTAATGGAATGAGGTAAACATTGGCATGAATTTTCTCCAAGTCTATGTGTCTCTTAAGCTTACCTCAGGCATAATGAGGTCCCCAAATTAGGACACAAATTTACACATGACCTTATGTGATACTTGTTCAAATATTGCAAACACTCTTTTACTTAGTCTTAGTGACTTGGATACCTTTTGCTTTTTATTTCTTTTGATTACTCCCATTACCAAAGGTTGGTTCGTGCATTCTGGCATCATCAGCTTACCACACTAGATTTAGAGGTCCTCCACCTCATCCTCTACCTAGCGACTAAAAAAGCAAAGGCAAAGGCAAAGGGAATATGTAACCGAAAAAACAATGCTACTATGGCAGAAAATGTTGAAACCTCGGACTGAAGAAGTATACTAGGACAGAATGAGTTGGTCCAACATTTGGAACAAAAAAATCGATTCAGAAACCCTAGTAGAGATGAACTAGGGTAAAAGTCACAAGATACTGAATTAGACTAAGGAGAGATTATGAAAGTCAAAGCACAGAACGAAATAATGTAACGAGTGACACGAAAAAACCTAGAAACGAAGCAAAAGTATAAGAAAAATTGGGGCTTTAGCATAAATCGACTAAGGTCCAAACAATCTTAACATGAATCAGTCAGTAACACTTAAGAACAACGATTAAACACTCAAAAATCAGAAAGGCTTTGAGAAGGTGAGTTCAGTAAACCCTAGTTTTAGGAAAAATGGGAAATCAATTAAAAAACCATAAGACTTTCGTGAAAACATGTGAAATAGGTTCGATTCATCTCAGATATGGACAAATCTAAGAAGGTCAAAGGATAAAAATTAGGGTTTTCAGAAAGGCAACAAAGACGAGCATAGACTTAGGAATCCATGGACTTAAGACAAAAATGAGAAAGATCTTACTCAAGGTCGAGCCAAATGGCCTGAAATAGGCAAGAAAACCCAAAGGTATAAACAGACCTCCTAGGTCCCTTAAAAATCTCCTCAAGGATCCAAGTAATGGAGATACCATAGAAAGTAAGAGGCCAATATAGGCATGAGACGATAGAATATATCATAGAACGGAGGGCTAAGCTGGTGGCATCGCCTGAAGATTAGGGTTTAGGTAGAGAGCATTTGAGAGAGAAGGGAACAGGTGATGACGGGGTATGGTGGGGAAATGATTTAGGTTAGGGGGTCGTTTAGAGTTAAAAATGGTAAGAACCAATGTGGGCCGTTGATCTCAGAGATCAACGACCAAGATTAGAGGGGTCTAGGTCGGTTTAATTGAACGGGTATTTGGGTTTGGGTTTGGGTTGGACGGGTATGGGTAATTAGATTAGGCTAGGTTTAAAATTGGGTATTTTCTAGGGGCTAGATTTTAAATACCTGATTAATTTAGTAAAATAATTTTATAAAATAATTTATAAATGATAAAAAAGTTATTTGTACATAAGAATGCTTTAAAATACTTACTTAATATTGTAAAAATATGTAAAGTTATTTTCTGTATGGATAATATAATTTTACATATATATAGGCTATTGTTGCAAAAATATGCAATTCTAGCCTAAAAATACAAATGTGATTTGTAAAAAATTCAATTAAAATATTTAAGCATTATATGGGCATAAATGATGAATTTAGATGATTAAATATTCATAAAAAATAATATGAGGAATAATTATTGAATATTTGTATAACTAAAAATACAGAAATAAATTGATTTAAAGCCTTTAAAATTATAAAAATACTTGTGCATGTTTGTAAATGCGTATACAATATTTTGAAAGTATGTATGCAGATCTAAATATATATGAAGGAAAAATTGGGTATCAACACTGTCACACCTCCTTTTTCCTACACCCCGGAAGGGTATAAGAGAGTTTTTCCAATTTAAGGACAACCGAAACGGGATTGTTTATTAAAGATTCAGAGTCGCCAGTTGGGATAGTTTATGGTGTCCCAAGTCACCGGTTCAAATCCAGAATCGAGGAAAGATTGACTCTATATTACAGTGCGCGAACCAGAAATCCGGGCAAGGAATTCTGTTAACCCGGGAGAAGGTGTTAGGCATTCCCGAGTGCTGTGGTTCTAGCACGGTCGCACTGCTACAATTGGCCTATTATCTGATTTTAATACATGTTTTAGACTAGGGTATATTTTAACTTTCTAACCGCTTTTAATTATTTTAAGGAAAATTTCAACGTCATCTAAAACACGTCTTTGGATCACGCCACATGAAATGCACCCGCTGTCACACCTCCATTTTGCGCGCCCACCCCGAAGGATAAAATGCGTGAGAGAGTTTTTCCATTTTAAGTGACAATATTCGAAATGGATATTTATTTAATTCAGAGTCGCCACTTGGGAAGGTTTGGCTTTTAGTGTCCCAAGTCACCAGTTTATCTTGAATCCCAAATCGAGGAAATTTTCGACTTTCCAAATGAAGTCTGCGAACCAGAAATTCTAAGTAAGGAATTCTGTTGACCCGAGGGAAGGTGTTAGGCACCCACGGATCCCGTGGTTCTAGCACGGTCGCTTAAATTGTTATAATAGCTAAATATCTGATTTTAATACATGTTATGACTTGTGTGCTTTTATTAAGTGTGAACCGCTTTTATTATTATTATTTTTTATGGAATTGCAACGTCGTGAAAATGCATTTCTAACCACGTCACAATCAATGCGCCTGTGGTTGTTAATACATTCCGACTCCGTTGAGATTTGAATTTGGGTCACATAAATGCACACCCGAATTTAAGAATGTAATTTAATTAAATCGCGCCTAAAGAGTCTAACACGTTATTATCTTTCGGGAAGGTAGTGAAATTCCCTAAACAGTCCGTCCCGAGAAATCTAAATATTTATTACGACCAATTATTGAGGGCCCCGCAATTTGCATTTGTATTTGGCGAGGCTCGTCTCATTTTTTTGAAAGGATAAACCTACAATGACTACATTTTTTCTATTATGTTTGTCTCTAAAAATGAAAGAAGAAAATATACGCTAATTAAATTACATGCTTGGCCAGCTCCGGCCTCTTATTAATTATTAGATTACAAAAGATGTTAACGGAAAATTGCACTCGAATTTGTAAGGCGGGGAATTATTTCGTACCTTATTCCATGAGCGAGCGTGCCTTTTAAAAAATATGCATACAAGATTGATAAAATGTTAAACTCACGCTAAACGTTCTCCAAGTTGAACTTAAACTAACTCGTTTTTAATGAGATTAATGGAATTAACTACTAGAGGATGTTATTAATGGGATTCAAACATTGTCCTATAAACTGCCTAATGGAATCCGATAGACTTAAAACTCAAATGATTAAAGCTATGTTGCATTTGGCAAGGTTAGAAGCAGTCTGCCCTATATGTACAAAATATGACTAGAGATGAAGTCTAATTATCGATATACTAACTACTTGTGCATTCCACAAATTACATAACTATATCATGTATACAACTAAACAACTATAGATCACAGTATGAAACAAACTAAGTTTCAATTAAGTACAAACTACCTAATGCATTTTTCATTGAGTCATAAACCCAAAAAAACTACACAAATCCACTAACATTTTATAAAACTACAAGTACAAAACCAAGTGATTAAACTCCTTCACGCCTTTTATTTCATGCTCAACTCTACTGTTACATCAGTGTGAAATTCTAGTGTGTACCTGGATGTTGGACACAAGAAGGAAAGGGGGTCAGCAGGAACAGTAGTAGCACACACAACAACAACAATAGGTTTGGCAACACAGCAAAACCAGCACAACCAGGAACGACAGTAGCAGGAATTTCAGGAGCAGATTAAAACCAAGAGGAAAAAGCAGTAGCTTGAAGAACAGTGCTCGCAAAATCAGCAGACAAAAACAGGCTGCTAAATGAAGCCCAGCAGTGCAAAAAGATCACAGGCAGAGGCAATAAAACAGTAATTTCTGATTTTTGAACATTTGAGCAAAAAACCAACTGAAGCTCTTTGTTGTGAAACCTAGCCTTAGAGTAGCAACATTTTGGAAAATTTCTCTCAACTACATAGCCTATGTTTTGCTTTTAAGGCTCTTGGAACCTTTTTCAAATTCTGGACTCTTTTGTTCTCCAAATCCTTTTAGTTCAAACTATGCTCTTTCTTTCTTCTATCTTTTTTTTGGGTTCTGACCTCTTTTCTGGTTTTTAAAACTCTTGGTGTCTGACCTCCCCTAGAAAAGAAGAAACCCCCCCTCTTTTAGGCAGGCTGCCCATGGCTTAAAATAAACCCTATAGGCTGTCCTTTCCACTTAGGATTGTCTAGGCATGGGGTTTTCTTCTACTTTAATCTGCTGAAATTCAAAAATGCAGTGGATATCCTACTGTACAGCAGGTTCCACTACTATTGCCATGTGCATTTTTAGCTTTTTATCATCAAGCCCATGTTGTTACTGATTTCCAGCTGCTAAAGGTGCTTAACATATAATCAATCCCACTATTGGTCAATTAATTTCATTAGTTTAATTAATATTTTAGTACCTTACTGTCAGCTCACTTGCCTTTAAGCAATTCAGAACCTTTAAAACCCCAGAATACCCTTGAAACTCCTCTGATTTATTGTATTACCCTTAAGCTTAGAGGTTTGAGGTTATAGTCTATATAGACTTAACTCCTAAGACTGGTTTCAGGTTAGCTTACAGTTCTACAGCTACAACCAATTCCTTTATTTATTGATTCACACTCAATCAAACAGGGAAGTTACTCTAATGATATGAGTAGGTCATATTGGGAACCAATCCTGACCAAATCAAAGCCCAAGGATCAGACAGGCAGCTGAGAAGGTAAACAAGGATCACAAATATACTGAAACCAACTCATTGATACGAGTCCTTAACACAAAGAATATGAGTCATGCTAGAAATCCTACTGGAAAGGGCAGACTCATGTTTTTTCTAGTTTTTCACGTGAGTTTAGTTGACGACACTTACTTAATTGACCATATGAGCTACAACAAATAGCTAACAACCAATAAAATATATCAAACAGGTCATTGGATGGCTTTCAGTGACTTCAGATGTAACATGGGATTTCAAACACGACTTTAACTATCCTATGATTCAAAATATCTTGGACATATAATTCACTGTAAGTACAAGTAACAAGTATTCAGAAGAAAAATGACTACATGAAGGGTCTTTATGAAGACAGACAGAATCGAAAGAAGATAACATACAAAAATCAAACAAACTAACTAATCATACAAGCAAATACAAATACAAACAAAAGCAAAAGGGAAAGAAACTTATCTCGGAAGATCAAGAATAAAATGAACCAGGCCTGAACTGGACTCGACCTCTTTTGAGGTCGAATGGACCTTAATCGAAGTGTTCTCAACTGAGAACACCTCGATTAAGGTCTATTAAACCTCAACCCTTCACTTAACTGGACAAAACCCCAGGTTTTGGATTTCTAGGGTTCTCGGGGCTCAGATTTGAGGTGCGAGCTTTTCTGGTTAGATTCGAACCAAACCAAGCTTGGTTTGGTCACGAGGGAAGTCAGGGGAGTAACTGGTGTGGATTTGGGGTGGTTTGGCATAGGTTGAGGTTTAGCTCGAATCTTCCAATGAAGATTCGAGACGATGGGGGAAGGTTTGAGACCAACGATATGCATATCCGTGTCCAGGGGGTCGAGGTGCACTAGGGGTGTTAATCTGGTGGTCACCGACATTGTTGCCGCCTGGTTTATGGTGAGGGAAAGGAGGGGCGGTGCTAGGGTTCTTGAGGGTGTTTGGGTAAAGAGACGATGATGGGGGAGGGGGTCTGGCTTAGGGGGCGTGGGGGTAAGGGATTGGGTTTATATAGTTAGGGGGAAACTTAATCTAGGCCGTTAGATCATCAAAAATGAAATGGCCTGGATTGATCAGCTTAAATGGAAACGACGCCGTATGGGTTAAGTGAGACCGGTGGGTCTCTGGGTGAGACGGGTCGGGTTAAAACGTGGGTATGGAGATGTGATCTTGGCCGTTGATCATTCTGAGATCAACGGCCCAGATCAAGCATGATCAAAACGACGTTGTCTGGACATCCCTGAGGTCAGCTGATCTGGACCGGGCAAGACAATGCTTTGGGCCCGATTTGGGTCCAATTTGAACGGCCCAATTCCAATTTCAAACTTATTTCTTTTCTTTTTCTATTTCTAATTAAAATCCGAATTTACAAAAAATCCTAAAAATAAAAATATAAAAATATAAAATTAAATTATATCACAAGACATTCATTGATTCTTTAGTAATAATTAACACACAATATCATACAAAAATAAACCTTTAAACGATAGAATGACAAAAATACCAAAGATAATATTTTTTTTGTGATTTTTTATTCATTCAAAACCAAATACGATTTAATTAATTCCTAATAGTAGAACAAAATCCTAAATTTACACGCGACATATATTTTTGTATTTTTAATTGATAAAACTAAACAATCACAGATAAAAACTACAAATAACTATCAAAATGCCATGCATATTGACAAAATTATATACCAAGACAATTTATTATTATTTTTTTTTTCGATTTCTTGTCGTGTAAACAAAAATCACGTGCTCACACCCGCAGTCCGAGACATATTTTATTTAATATTGTTAGGATTTGGGTCACATAAATGCGCACCCGAGTTTAGGAAGATAAATTATTAAAACAACGCGCCTAAAGCAACTACGCGTTTGCAACTTTGTGAGGGCCATGAAAATTCGCTAAATGGCACGCTTCGATCTCTAAGGATAAGCAAGATTAATTAAAATGATGGTCATGCAATTGTCATTTTTGTTTGGCATGGCGCACCTCAATTCTAAAAAAAAGAGAGTTCAAGCTAAATGTTTAATGGCCATAAATTATTTATGTTATTGAATATGGCTCGCCTCAACTAGTTAATAGTCTAATTAATTAACACTAAGTGTAGCTAAAGGTTCCATTTAAACAAACTAAGATGGCTTATACGAGGGAAAACTAATCCATTACATAAAAGGGCTTGAGCTAATACAAGAGGACTCATAGTCCAACAAAAGAAACAGCCTAGATCTCGTTCAAAGGAAATTTCAGAATTGGGCCTCATAATTGAACACAAATTCGGAGCCCTGCAGCTGAGAAGTGAAGTCTCAGGATCTAATCCCTGAGTAACCCAAATTGCACTGATTAATCATGAAAGATCCAATTATTAATGAAGCATGCCACTGATTTTAAACACAAAACAAGATTCCGCTTTGACAACTAACTAACATGCAACTTTAAATCTTTAACTCTTCAAATTAATCTTCAGACCTATGTTGGAGGGAAACATCAACGAATTCTGGAAAATTGGCACTTAACAGCCGGAGAATCACAGTACCCATTATTAAATATTGAACCATCAATTAAACTTAGACTAAATGCCACTTCAAACTTAAGCTAATGAATACTCCAAGCCATCAAAAGGCAAGTTTTGACAACTAAAATGGGAAAGCAGAACGTGAATTGATTGTGTCTGACCCAAAATTCGAATTAATGGATTTGAACCATGGCCAAGCCAAATAACTTCAACTAATCAACTAAAATCTTTATTTCTTAATCACATCAACACATTTAAAAGTCCAAACGGTCCTAAGTCATTACATTCAAGCAAATTCAAACTCCAAGTCTTAAAATGAAATATAACATTGACCATATAGACAACTACTCATGATAACTACATCAGAGAACATGTGGAGAGACTATAGGGAAATCCAATAAGCATTTGATCAAAGAAACATGTAGCCACTTCAACTTGGTTGCATAACCTTCAGCTCTACATTTCATTCATGATTCAGGAGTCATTACATACCTGGAAATGAAGAAAGAAATAAGAGACCAAGGAGTTAATCAACAGCAGCAATACAGTCAGCCCAGAAACAACAAAGAGGAGGTATCAAATGTCATTTTGAATCAATCTGAAACTCCAGATTTGATTAGGACTCCAAACACAAAACTCAATCCAGAATTGGTTTGCAGAAAAACAACCAAATTCAACTCATTCTAAGCCTCAGACAAATCAAAAAATGTTTCAGCACTTGGAAAACTTCAGAAATCAAAGAAAAAGGAGAAAATTTCAATAGAACAGTGAAAACTTTTAGTCGTCTACCTTTTTTCTGGATTTTTTCTTCCCCCCCCCCTTTTATTTTTAGCAAAGTGATCCCTTTATACAAGGTGCTAGGGCAACAGATATAAGTTTCAACTTTTGCTCTTTTACCCTTCTCCAATTTTCAGTTTTGCTACTTAATCCCTGAATTTTTGGCTTGTTTGCCAAGTAAGCTTGTTTTTCAGCTTCCAGGAAACTTCCTAAGTCTGCTATTAACAGATTCCCTTCTCCAATTACCTAAACTACCCTTTTAAACCTAGGTTATTTACCCTTTAGCTCATGGGTCAAAGTGACCCAATGGCTTGGCTGAATAAACATGTTGCCCTTTCCTTTTAAATGGGTCAGAGACCTAAAGCCCAAACCAATAATTGACCCAACAAAATTCTGTATACCTTTGGAAAATAGCATGACACAAACACTGGAACGACTTCCCTAATCAACAAACTAACTAAACTACTGATTAATTCATACATACATGCAGGGAATTAATTAAGTTGTCAAAACAAACTAATCAAATTGGACTAAGAGGTTAAACCAGATAACAATCAACAACTTAGCCATACTTAACAAACTAAAGAAATTAGTGAAACAAACTAGGAAAATAAAGCCAACAAGGAATAGAGCCACACAAATTAACTTTCAACCAGAAGTGTTGGTCACACTTTACTTGAATTGACCAGAGAAAAAGAAAGGAAAAACAGAAAGATAGGCGAGGAAGAATGACAATTAAAGTGACACCAATATGAACAAAATCGGAAAGAAACACCTACCGACCAAAAGCTCGAACCCGGGACTCGACCCACTAATTTCATCTCCAAATAAAGTTAATCGCTTGTTCTTTGTCAAGAACAAACAAGCAACGTCATTTTGAGACCAAATTGCCTCTGGATATTAAGAAATTGCTGGAGGAAGGTCCTGTCATGAATAAATCGACTTGGCTTCTAGAACTCAAAACCCTAGATTTAAGATTCGAACGATTTTGGGGTATTTGAGAGAAAATGAATGTGGATTTGAGATGAGGGGAACGAGGTGGTTATAGGGTGTGATTTTGGGAGAGATTGGAGGTGGCGCCACTAGGCTACTAGGAGGTGGGAATGGGGGCGGCTAGGGTTTGGGGAATTAGTCTCTGAAGGAGGAAGACGAGAATGGGGGAAAGATGGAATGGGGGGGGTGGATGCAATTCGGACACTCTTATACTAACCCCCACCCCAGTTCCTGTCCGTTAGATCATAAAACATAAATGGCTGAGATTAATTTAGGGGGAAACGGGGTCGTTTGGAGTTAATGGAGATGACTGGAACCGGGTAAGGGGATTGGGCCGGTTAGGTAGGGTGTTTGGATGGGTATTTGATTGGGCTAGGGTCAATTTCGGCCCAAAACCTATCTCTCTAATTCCTTTTTCTTTCTTTTTTCTTCAAAATTAATTCTTTTTTCTTTTCTTCTTTTTTTTCCAAAAAATTAAAACTAAAATCCTAAATTAAGTTATAAAACCAAATTAACTTATCAAAAATACTAACTAATCTTTTTATAAAATAACTTAATTAATCCTAAAATGTTAAATTAAATCTTAAATGCAAACACACACATTTTTTGTGTTTTTCATTAATTAAATAAAATAAACGTGCACAGACAAATGCAAACAATTGACAGAAAAATGCCACAAAAATCCACAAAATTGCAAACAATGGGAAAAGTTATTTTGTTTTGAATTTGTGGGAGTAATTCATATAGTGTAAAAATCACGTGCTCACAGCTGCCCCTCTTTGCTCGGAAACATGAAGAGTTTTCGTGCAAAGATAAAGTGAGCGGATATGAGCGATTTTTGCCTGCTTGAATACTCCGTGGGAAGCATTTTTGAAAGATTTGATTGCACCCTGCTTCCGAGGTTGCATATATATCCTTGGCTATAAAGGAATCAAGTCAGTGTAGTTCGGGAATGTTTGGTAGCTGGGGCTACCATGAAGCCGTGATTTCACTATTACTGCTGCTGCTGCTACTGCTTACTAAACCCCTTATTACACCATGTCAAAATAAAAAGAAGCTAGACTAGACTATGATCTATGCATTACAAAAATCCTATCTATATCTTCAAACTTGCTCTTGTAGTTCTTGTTGCCTTGTTGACTTGTATTCTCCCGGTGAAGTCCCTATTTGAATTGTAATATGATATGCTTTCCCTTTTCTCCAGGTGGACGCCTGTTTGCTGAACTTTGAACTGTATTCCCGTGCTCTCCAGGTGGGCGCTTGACTACCGAACTTGAATTGTATTCCCGTGCTCTCCAGGTGGGCTCCTGACTGCTGAACTTGAATTGTATTTTCGTGCTCTCCAGGTGGGCTCCTGCCTGCTGAACTTGAATTATATTTCCGTGCTCTCTAGGTGGGCGACTGACTGCTGAACTTGAATTGTATTCCCGTGCTCTCCAGGTGGGCGCCTGTCTGCTGAACTTGAAATGTATTCCTGTGCTCTCCAGGTGGGTGCCTGACTGCTGAACTTGAATTGTATTCCTGTGCTCTCCAGGTGGGTGCCTGACTGCTGAACTTGAATTGTATTCCCGTGCTCTCCCGGTGGGCTCCTGACTGCTGAACTTGAATTGATTCCCCTTTTCCTCCAAGTGAGTACCTGATTTCAACAAAAATAGACAAAACAAAGAAATTTTTTTCCCCCGGTTTGGTAGCTGGACACATATGTGAGTGTTAAACTGAATCATATTACCAAATATTACTAAGAATTTGAAAGGTAGATCCCATTATCTGGGAGGGTCCTGACAACTCCTAGTTAAATGACAGTTTTAAATCTAAATTATATCTCCTAAAGTTATATCTTATGCTAAATCTTGCTATCCAAGGTAGTTTTAAAACTACATCCTATTATCCAGGAAGGTCCTGAAAATCAAAAGTCACGCTTTATCTGAAAAGTGACTATTTTACGGCTAAATTATATTACCCTACACCAGAACTTACGCTAAATTTTGTTATCCAATGGAAATTTTAAATCTAGGTCCCATTATTCAGGAGGGTCCTAACAACTCTCAATTAAATCATATCTTAAATATGCCAATTTTGAAACCAACTTATATTCCTTGGGGGTACATCTATGCTAGATTTTGCTACTCATGATTGTTTTGATTTTTAAACTAGGTCCCATTTTCCAGAAGGGTCCTGAGAATTTATGGTCAAACCTGTTTGGTGCTTGCCTTTCCTTACGGAGGGTTTTTCCGAAACAACAAAACTTTCTGCCCCTGTTTCAATCAAAGAAAAATCTTGTCAGTTTAAAATGTGGTGGTTATTTGATGGCATTCTTGCTGAAGGTCTCTCCGCTGCCGTGCTTTTTTTTGATTGGCTTCCCCAGACTGGCCCTGAACCACTTGACTTTCTAACTGGCTTTCAACACACACGACCTCGGATGACCCGAGTGTTCTATACCCGAACCGTTGTTTTACACCTCTAACCCCTTTAACTGAACCTCTGCATCTCCCATGAAATTACTAAATCATTCTGCCGATGGAACTTTTGCTGGCACTTTATATCCCACTTTACATCATACTATCTTTGGTATGTTCTGGCCACACTGTGCTTTGCAATTTTGAAGTTGGTTGTGAGCTTTGAAATCCTTTCTTATTTGCTTGACCAAGACTAACATTGAAACATCTTAGAGAAACGAAACCCAAAAGAGCTGAAATGCAATGACCCTGAGAGTTAAGGATAAAGAAAATCCAAAACTGGATGACTTGCTAAAAAGAAAAAGGAAAAGAGACTTATCTGAGTGGAACAACTGGTACAAATGATCATGATATGTATTTCGGATTAATCGGCCCAATCTGTCTAACCACTCAACTTTCAGTTGCCATACTTTGTTGCCCCGGAGTTTACATAACCTGATTTCTTCACCAAAACCTTAACCTTGTTCGGCTTGCGGTGCCCTGAAGGGTTTTCACCAACAAGCCTCTCTCATTTGTTCATCTCTCAACTCACTTTCACCTTACGGTGCCCGTGAGGGTTTTCACCAATAACACTCTCTCATTTTTGATTTCTCTTAGCTCCCGTCGCCTTATGGTGCCCGTGAGGGTTTTCACCAATAAGACTCTCTTATTTTCATTATTTTTCCTGCTTGGACCAGAGTGTTACCCCTGATATGAACCACCACCACTTGCCTGACTTAGCATTTTTCGAAGATTGATCGGAAGGTCTTTATTTGGACCGTAATGTGGGCTTTGGATAGGGTTAGAAAGAATAGGTATCAAAGGCTCAAAACAGTTCAAATGAGTTCAAAATTACAACTTTTGGAATCAGATTTCTTGCAACAACCACAACTTCTGCCCTAGTTTCTTTGCTTGGGGGACTTTTGGGATTTTATTTGGAATGGACCGAACCGTGAGGCTGCCTACATATCCTTAAGAGGAATCAGGTCAAACGTAGTTCATGTCGTAGAAATTATTTTGTTGTTGTGATTTTCTTTTCTGTTCTTCCTCTTTCTCTTCTTTCTTTTCTTTCTTCCTTTTCTCTTTTTGTTGTTTTGTTGTTTTGTTGTTGTGTTTTTTTTCCTTTTCTCTTTTCATTCTTTTATTTTCTCTTTTTCCTTTACTCATCTTTCGCACTTGCGCTTCTGATCTTTGCTCCTGATTCCAAAAGAGGGGTATGAAAGAAAATAAATAAGGCTCAAGGGGATAATAAAAGATAAAGTGTTTAGATAGCAGAACAAAATTCCTTCGTCATTCCAATCTTCAAAATATGCCAAGTACAAATAAATACAATTTAAACAAAGAAATCATACATAATATCTCTTGACCGCATCAGAATTGATGGTCATTTCTACACATTTGCCTTCTATATTTGTTAAATACAAAGCACCATTGGACAACACTCTTGTTATGACGAACGGCCCCAGCCAGTTTGGGGCGAACTTGCCTTTTGCTTCAGCCTAATGAGGAAGAATGCGTTTCAATACTAACTGACCTACTTCAAACTTCCGTTGACACACCTTCTTGTTATATGCTCTTTGTCATTCTCTAGTGATACAACTGACCATGACAAACTACTGCCAATCTCTTCTCATCAATTAAACTCAACTGTTCCAAGCGAGTTTTGACCCACTCATCGTCATCAATTTCGGCCTCAGCGACAATCTGAAGGGACACGATTTCAACTTCCGTAGGTATCACCGCCTCAGTGCCATATACCAACAAATAAGGAGTTTCCCCTACTGAAGTACGAATAGTAGTGCGATAACCCAGCAATGCAAAAGGCAGCTTTTTATGCCACTATCTAGAACCCTCCACCATTTTCCGAAGTATCTTCTTTATATTCTTGTTGGCTGCCTCGACTGCTCCATTTGCCTTGGGGCAATATGGGGTGGAATTGCGATGCGTACTTAAACTGTTGACATACCTATTTCATCAAATGACTGTTGAGATTAGCACCATTATCTGTAATGATCACCTTTGGTATCCCAAACCGACAAATGATATTTGAGTGCACAAAATCAACCATCGCTTTCTTGGTTACAGACTTGAACGTTTTAGCCTCTACCCACTTGGTGAAATAGTCGATGGCCATTAGAATGAACCCGTGCCCATTTGATGTTGATGGCTCAATTGGCCCAATGACATCCATGCCCCACGCAACAAAAGGTCATGGTGTAGACATTGTGTGCAATTCATATGGTGGAGAATGAATCAAATCTCCGTACACCTGGCACTGATGACATTTGCGCACAAAACTGATACAATCTCGCTCCATAGTGAGCCAATAATAACCTGCTCGGAGAATCTTCTTTGCCAGCATGTACCCACTCATGTGTGATCCACAGACTCCAGAATGTACTTCGGTCATGATAGCTGTGGCCTGTCTAGCATCTACGCATCTTAACAATCCAAGATCTGGAGTTCTATTGTACAAAACTCCTCCACTGAAGAAAAATCCGGTCGCCAACCACCGAATTGTTCTCTTTTGATCACCTGTGGCTTGTACCGGATACACCCCCATCCTGATATATTCCTTGATATCATGAAACCAAGGCTCACCATCAAGTTCTTCTTCCACCACATTACAGTAAGCATGTTGATCATGGACCTAAATATGCAAAGGGTCCATATAAGCCTTATCTGGGTGATATAACATTGACGCCAGAGTAGCCAAAGTATCGACAACCTCATTATAGATCCTTGGAATATGCCTAAACTCTACCTATCGAAACCGCTGACAAAGATCATGCAAACATTGCCGGTACGGTATGAGTTTTAAATCCCGTGTTTACCATTCCCCTTAGATCTGGTTTACTAGAAGGTTCGAGTCTCCTAAGACCAAGACTTCCTGGACACCCATGTCTGCAGCTAACCTCAAGCCCAAAATGCATGCCACGTACTCAGTCATGTTGTTAGTACAGTAGAAACGAAGCTGAGCCGTAACAGGGTAGTGATGTTCTGTTTCAGAAATCAATACAGCTCCTATCCCAACGCCTTTCATGTTAGCAGCTCCATCAAAGAAAAGTTTCCAACCTGGCTCTCCAGCTTGTTCCAAATCATCAATGTGCATTACCTCTTCATCAGGGAAGTAAGTATTCAAAGGCTCATATTCTTCATCCACTGGGTTCTCAACCAAATGGTCGGCCAATGCCTGGGCTTTCATCACAATCCGGGTCACATAGACGATGTCAAATTCTGTGAGAAAAATCTGCCACTTTGCGAGCCTCCCTGTGGGCATAGGCTTCTGAAAGATATGCTTTAATGGATCCAAACGAGAGATGAGGTAAGTAGTGTAAGATGACAAATAATGCTTAAACTTCTGTGCTACCCAAGTTAGGGCGCAACATGTCCTCTCAAGGTGAGTGTACTTAACCTCATAAGATGTGAACTTCTTGCTGAGATAATAGATAGCCTGCTCTTTCCTGCCGGTGATATCATGCTGACCCAACACACAACCAAATGAATTGTCCAAGACCATCAAATACAGAATCAAAGGTCTCCCGGGTTCTGGTGGCACCAACACGGGTGGGTTTGACAAGTACCCCTTTATCTTATCAAATGCTTATTGACACTCATCTATCCATTTGACTGCATCATCCTTCTTCAACAGTTTGAAGATAGGCTCACAAGTTGTCGTAAGCTGAGCAATAAACCTGCTGATATAATTCAACCTCCCTAATAAACTCATCACCTCAGTTTTGTTCCTTGGGGGTGGCAACTCTTGGATAACTTTGATCTTTGACGGGTCTAATTCGATACCTCGAAGGTTGACTATGAATCCCAACAATTTTCCAGATGGCACACCAAATGCGCATTTTGTAGGATTGAGCTTAAGATTGTACATGCAAAGCCTTTGGAAGAATTTTCTCAAATCTATGAGATGATCAGACTACTTTCTAGACTTTATAATTACATCATCCACATATACCCCGATCTCCTTGTGTATCATGTCGTGAAATATGGTCGTCATCACCCTCATGTAAGTTGCCCTAGCATTTTTCAAACCGAATGGCATGACCCGATAACAGTACGTACCCCATAATATAATGAATGCCGTCTTTTCTGCATCTTCCTCATCCATTAAGATCTGATGATAGCCCGCATAGCAATCTACAAAAGACCCAATCTCATATTTGGCGCAATTGTCAATCAGAATGTGGATATTTGGCAGTGGGAAGTTGTCATTGGGACTTGCCTTGTTGAGATCACGGTAATCAATACACACCCTGGTCTTGCCATCCTTTTTTTGCACAGGTACTACGTTAGCTAACCAAGTGGGATACCGAGTGACTCGAATGACCTTTGCATCAAACTGCTTGGTAACCTCTTCTTTGATCTTCATACTCATATCAGTTTTAAATTTCCTCAGCTTCTACTTGACAGGAGGGAATTCCGGGTCAGTGCGCAATTTGTGAACCACCAAGTTAGTTCTTAAACCCGGCATGTCTTCATATGACCAAGCAAAGACGTCTTTGTACTCAAGTAACGCTTTAATTATCTCCTCCCTGAGTTGAGGTTCAAGATGGACACTTATCTTAGTTTCTCTGATATTATCTGGGTCCTAAATTGATTGCTTCTGTATTACTCAGGTTAGGCTTGGGTTTTTCTTCAAAATGGCTTAATTCTTTACTAATCTCTTCAAAGGCCTCATCCTCGTCGTATTCCGATTCATCATCACACTCTATTTCTTGAATTACTATTTCAGAATTAGATTGGCTTTTAAGACTGGGTCGAAGATTCCTCATGCATGTCATGTTATTGAAACCAACATAAAAAGAACTATACAAGGAAGAAAAGAAAACAAAAATAAAACTGTCAGGAATGAGGAAAAAGGGAAATTGCATTTCATTGAAATTAAAAGATAACAAGGTTTATCCATCCAAATGGACGAAACATAGAATCTGAATTACAACCCTGGAATAATCCAGATAAACTGAAAGAAAATCAAAGCAAACTACCAAAACTCCTTCCTGGTGGGGAGAGGAGTAGCTCCCAATTGTTAATCTTTGCACTGGGCCCAACAAATTGCACATCCGCCTTGCTAAAACCCTCTCCAGCTTCCACCATGTTCACCTCGTCGAATAATTTCTCAAACCTTTCATGCAACTCCTTATCAAGACCAACCACAGAATTTTGAACTGTTGTTCCTGGACGTTTCTTGGTGCCGGGCCTGACAAATGATCTGGAGAGACATGAGATGGGCTTTGGGAGGACACGTGCCCTCTGTTTCAACTTTCTGGCTCTTTTTATGTCTGCAACTGTGGGCTTGAACCCCAATCCAAATGTATCTAAGTTTTTAGGGAGGGTTACTGGTTGTACGATACCTTGCAGAGATGCACCCAAACCTTTGCCCGTTACAAAACCATTTTTCAACATTTCAACGGCTACCATGACTGATGCAACAGCTACCCTCGGAGTTGGAACGCACTTCCCTTCTAGAATTTTCTCTACCGATACTGTGTCAAAAACCTGATAAACCTATGGCCCCTTGTCGTCTTCAAACTCTATGAACGGAACAATGGCATCACTAAGAACACACAAATTGTCTTCATCGTGCACAACAATTTCCTGTCTATCCCATTCAAATTTGACCATTTGGTACAGAGTAGACGGGACCGCTTTGGCAGCATTAATCCAGGGTCGACCTAACAGCAGATTGTAAGAAACAGCCACATCGAGCACCTGGAACTCCATGGTAAATTCAACTGCCCCTATTGTAAGCTGAAACACTATATCCCCGACTGAATCTTTCCCTCCACCGTCGAATCCCCGAACGCAGATACTATTTTTGTGAATTCTTTCATCATCCACCTTTAACTCGTTCAGAGTGGAGAGAGGGCAAATGTTCGCACTAGAACCATTGTCAACCAGTACTTGAGTAATCACGGAATTTTCGCATTTTACCGTAAGATAGAGGGCTCTATTGTGCTCAGTACCCTCCACGGGCAACTCATCAGCAGAAAAAGTGACTCTGTTTACCTCAAATATCTTGTTAGCTATCCTTTCCAAATGGTTTACTGAGATTTTGTCAGGAACATGGGCCTTATTCAGGATCTTCATCAAAGCCCGACGGTGCTCGTCTGAATGGATCAATAATGACAATAGTGAAATCTGAGTCGGTGTCTTCCTCAACTGCTCCATAATGGAATAGTCATGCACTTTCATCTTTCTCAAAAATTCCTCTGCTTCTTCCTCGGTCACAACTTTCTTCACTAGCACCGGGTTATCTTTGGAGATCTTAGCTTTTCTCAACTCTTCGGGGGCAAAGCATCTCCCCGATCGAGTCAAACCATAGGTCTCACAAACTTCTTCTTTAATATTTTTCCCCTTGTAAGTCACTGTCACTCGTTCATAATTCCACGGGACCGCCTTGCTGTTGACTATCGGTAATTGAGTTACCGGCTTGATATTGACAGGATCTGTGCGGGCACCCTCCACAATTACAACAGGCTTGTTCGCCACTCCTGGCACAACCACTTTTGTTCTTTCTTATTTTACTGCCACATCACTTGGGGTCCCCTTCTTGACTACTGCAGATGGTTCACTGTTTGCCCCGCTCAACCTGATCACTGATTTCTCACTTGTTGGCTTTTCAACTGGTCTGACTTCACTGAACTGAATCATCATGATGGTCTATGAAGGCTTCTTAGGCTCCCCTCCCCTATGTACTATCTCGATCATATTTGTCTTATGATGGGCCGACAACGGATTCTGGTTGATATTGGGCGCTTTCGGAGCTTGGACCTCAATCCGATTAGTATCAATGAGCTCTTAAATAGATGTTTTCAATTGCCATCACTTCTCTGTGTCGTGTCCTAGAGCACCAAAACAATATTCGCAACTCATAGAGTGATCAAGATTCCTCGGGGAGGGTTTAGTAGTTTTGGCTCGATTGGACTCATCATACCCAATTGTCTCAACCTGTGGAACAAACTGGTATAGGATTCTCCCAATAGAGTGAATGTTTTCTTCTTTTGCAACCTCTCATTCTTAAATGCTTGGCTAGTCCGGAAACCAGATCCAAGAGGGTTTCGGTAGGCTCTTGGGGGTGGATAGGCATTTTGTGGAGCTGAGTATGTATTTTGTGGGATTGGTGCACGCCATTGTGCGTGGGCTGGAGGTTGGCTGTATGTTTGGGCATGGTGGACAGAAAGATAGGGGACTGGTGGTGGGTAGTAGTGTTGTGGTGGGCTATATGGGGTATGAGGGTAGGTTTGGTGGTGGGGTCGAGGCTGGTTATAGTAATGTGATGGACCCCTGGGTCCGAACCAAGCTCCTGAATCAATCGTTGCTACATCCTCTTTCTTCTTCTTTTCAATTACTCCCCCAGTTCTGCTTTGAATAGATTGGGTGGTTCCCTTAATAGCCAAGTAAATCATGATTTTGTTTGTCTTGAGCCCTTCTTCTACCATACTGCTCATCTTTACCACTTCATTGAAGGACTTGCCTATAGTTGATAACAGATGATCGTAATAAGTAGGTTCTAAGGCCTGCAGAAAATAATCCACCATTTCACTTCCTTTCATTGGAGGGTCAACCCTTGCTGCCTGTTCTCTCCACCTAAAACCATACTCCCTGAAACTCTCATTGTGCTTTTTCTCAAGTTTCATCAAAGACAGACGATCCAGAATAATCTCGAGTTTGTACTGGAAGTGACAAGCAAATGTCTGGGCTAGATCATCCCATGTGTACCATCTTCCGTGATCCTGCCGAGTGTACCACTCCAGAGCCGAACCACTGAGACTTTGACTGAAATATACCATTAGCAACTCATCTTTCCCGCCAGCTCCCCTCATTTATCTACAAAAACCTCTCAGATGCGCTACTGGATCACCGTGCCCATCATACAAGTCAAACTTGGGCATCTTAAACCCTGCCGACAATTGCACATCTGGAAATAGACATACATTTTTGTAAGCCACACTTACCTGACCTCCCAACCCCCGCATGTCTCTGAATGACTGTTCCAGGCTTTTAACTTTCCTAAACATCTCCTCCTGTTCGGGATTTTTAGATGGTTTTTTGGTTTCTGCAGGGAGGTCAAAATGAGGAGTGTAGGAATAGGGTTCGGGAACCTTGAAAGTGGCTCCGGGGAGTAATACTGGTTGTCGTGAGTCTGGAACAGAGGCTCACTAGAGGATCGTGCCAAAAAAACAGGAGTGACTGGTGGATGAGGGTACGAGACTTGTTTGGGTGGTGGAGCTTGTGATGTATGGGAAGTGGTGTCGTGGCATTGTTGGTATAGGGGAAAGGCCGGAGATGAGTTCACAGTGGGAGGTTCCTGTGGCTGAGCCAATGGCGGGATAAAAGCAGGGTTGGCGGGGTAAACTGGCGGTGGGTGCCCTTTTGCCCATGCTTGGTACATTTCAGCCATCTGCTGCTTCAGCTTATACAACTCATCTTTTAGATTAACCTCCGATTCTTCCACCTCTTTTGACAGATCGACAATACTTGCCTCAAGTTCCTGATTGGCCACGATCAATTTATTTTTGGACCGGGTGTTGTAGGAGTGAGTTGCCAGAATGCCAATCAAATTAACCACCTGCCTGAACTATAATTTCATCAATAACAAACTTGTTAGCGATTAGGGCTTTAACAGATAAGCAACCGCACATTTGAGGAGTGAATGCACCTAAGCAGTTAACCGTTTCTATTATGCATTTGATCGGCTGCTTGCGTCATCCCGACTTTTCCTTATTTCCATTTGCAACTTCTCTTTTCTCCCTCTTTTTTCTCTTTTTCATTCTTATTTTTCCTCTCTCTCTTTTTTCTTCTTTTCTTTTTTTTTTTTCTTTTGGTTATGATCGAATCCTATAGAGATTGCCTACATATCATGACCCCGCATGAATCAGACCGAGCGTAGTTCTTGAAGATCATGAATAAAGTAAATAAACTAACTTTTTTTTTTGAATTTTTTATTTTATTTTTTCAAAAGAAAGACTTATAAAGAAGAAAGAGAATATTTTTGGATTTTGATTTTTCTTCAGCATTTTTGCAAAAAAAGACTTCTAAAGAAGAAAGATTTTTTTTTGAATATTTTTTCTGGAATTTCAAAAGAAAAACTTCTAAAGAAGAAAGAAAATATTTTTGGAATTTTATTTTGAATTTTTGAAAGAAATGCTTCTAAAAAAAGAAAATATTTTTGAATTTTGAATTTTCTTTTCAATTTTGAAAGAAGAATGAAAATATTAATGGATTTTTGGAAGAAATTAAAAGAAAATATTTTTGTATATTTTTTTTAAAAACAATTAGGGTCTAAAAGAAAGGCTTTCTAAAGAAGCAAGTAATGGAAAATATTTTTGGATTTTTTGAAATTGGGGTCTAAAAAAAGACTTTTCTAGAGAGGAAGTAAAGGAAAATATTTTTGGATTTTTTGAAAATTATGGGCCGGAACCGATGAGGTTTGCCTACGTATCTCACATCCGGTGAGAACCAGACCTGCGTAGTTCGCCAACTTTGACACATTTGAAAAGGACACAGTGTCTGACTCTTTTGAAATAACTCTCTTTTTTGAAAGATTTTGGCAGAGTTTTGGGATGTTTTCAGATATCGGGTTTTTCTTTAGAATCGGGCTTTATTTCCTTCCCTACATCACTCTTGATTTTTCTTTTTGCTTTATTTTCCCTAGTCGGTCAACATGTAAGCCGAAACAAATAAATATGCACATAGCACATATAGTGTATCAGGATGGTCTGTTTTCTTTTTGGGCACACCTGTCCTAGACAGACTCAACCCCTGTATCGAGTCCCCTAAGTCAAATGCACATGATGCAAACAAACGTTCATACTAGGGATCCAACATGAATTTGTGTTTTTCTAGGTTTAAATCCTGGGGTTTTTGGTCTAGACTTGGGGTACCCGAGCGGACAACTGGGGTCGAAGAGGGGGAAACGTACCGGAAGCACTAAAGTCTATCCGGCCTTGTTGCTTTCCCAGCCTCGATCTATTTGGTATAATTTCTATAGAAAAAGTGGGCCACGCGAAAGTGTGCACCATTTTCAGAAGCTCAGAGGGATGTTGTAAGAAGACATTTAAATACAATTCAAATAATATCAAAGCGGTAAATGACAATTAGCACATTAAGTCTACAAAATACAGTAATATCAGCAAATCCAAATAAAAATCGCATTAAAAAGCTCAAATTCTTGAACTCTGAACCGGAAATTCTGGGTTTTTCTCCCCAACAAAGCCGCCAGAGCTGTCACACCTCCTTTTTCCTACACTCCGGAAGGGTATAAGGGAGTTTTACCAATTTAAGGACAACCGAAACGAGATTGTTTATTAAAGATTCAGAGTCGCCACTTGGGATAGTTTATGGTGTCCCAAGTCACCGTTTCAAATCCCGAATCGAGGAAAGATTGACTCTGTATTACAGTCCGCGAACCAGAAATCCGGGCAAGGAATTCTGTTAACCCGGAAGAAGGTGTTAGGCATTCCCGAGTCCCGTGGTTCTAGCACGGTCACTCAACTGTTACAATTGACATATTATCTGATTTTAATACATGTTTTAGCCTAGGGTATATTTTAACTTTCTAACCGCTTTTAATTATTTTAAGGAAAATTTCAACGTCATCTAAAACACGTCTTTGGATCACGCCACATGAAATGCACCCGCAGTCCGAGACATATTTTATTTAACGTTGTTAAGATTTGGGTCACATAAATGCGCACCCGAGTTTAGGGAGGTAAATTAATAAAACAACGCGCCTAAAGCAACTACGCATTTACAACTTTGCGAGAGCCATGAAAATTCGCTAAATGGCACGCCTCGATCTCTAAGGATAAGCAAGATTAATTAAAATGATGGCCATGCAATTGTCATTTTTGTTTGGCACCGCGCACCTCAATTCTAAAAAAAAAAGAGAGTTCAAGCTAAATGTTTGAGGGCCATAAATTATTTATGTTATCGAATATGACCCGCCTCATCTAGTTAATAGTCTAATTAATTAACACTAAATGTAGCTAAAGGTTCCATTAAAACTAACTAAGATGGCTTATACAAGGAAAAACTAATCCATTACATAAAAGGGCTTGAGCTAATACAAGAGGACTGATAGTTCAACAAAAGAAACGGCCTAGATCTCGTCCAAAGGAACTTTCAGAATTGGCCACATAATTGAACACAAATTCGGAGCCCTGCAGCTGAGAAGTGAAGTCTTAGGATCGAATCCCTGAGGAACCCAAATTGCACTGATTAATCATGAAAGATCTAATTATTAATGAAGCATGCCACTGATTTTACACACAAAACAAGATTCCGCTTTGACAACTAACTAACATGCAACTTTAAATCTTTAACTCTTCAAATTAATCTGCAAAACTATGTTGGAGGGAAACATCAACGAATTCTGGAAAATTGGCACTTAACAGCCGGAGAATCACAATACCCATTATTAAACATTGCACCATCAATTAAACTTAGACAAAAGGCCACTTCAAACTTAAGCTAATGAATACTCCAAGCCATCAAAAAGCAAGTTTTGACAACTAAAATGGGAAAGCAGAACGTGAATTGATTGTGTCAGACCCAAAATTCGAATTAATGGATTTGAACCATGGCCAAGCCAAATAACTTCAACTAATCAACTAAAATCCTTATTTCTTAATCACATCAACACATTTAAAAGTCCAAACGGTCCTAAGTCATTACATTCAAGCAAATTCAAACTCCAAGTCTTAAAATGAAATATAACATTGACCATATAGACAATTACTCATGATAACTGCATCAGAGAACATGTGGAGAGACTATAGGGAAATCCAATAAGCATTTGATCAAAGAAACATGTAGCCACTTCAACTTGGTTGCATAACCTTCAGCTCTACATTTCATTCATGATTCAGGAGTCATCACATACCTGGAATTTAAGAAAGAAATAAGAGATCAAGGAGTTAATCAACAACAGCAGTACAATCAGCCCAGAAACAGCAAAGAGGAGGTATCAAATGTCATTTTGAATCAATTTGAAACTCCAAATTTGATTAGGACTCCAAACACAAAACTCAATCCAGAATTGGTTTGCAGAAAAACAACCAAATTCAACTCATTCTAAGCCTCAGACGAATCAGAAAATGTTTCAGCACTTGGAAAACTTCAGAAATCAAAGAAAAATGAGAAAATTTCAATGGAACAGTGAAAACTTTTAGCCGTCTGCCTTTTTTCTGGATTTTTCTCCTCTCTTTCTTATTTTCAGCAAAGTGATCCCTCTATACAAGGTGCTAGGGTAGCAGATATAAGTTTCAACTTTTGCTATTTTACCCTTCTCCAATTTTCAGTTTTGCTACTTAATCCCTGAATTTTTGGCTTGTTTGCCAAGTAAACTTGCTTTTCAGCTTCCGGGAAGCTTCCTTAGTCTGTTACTAAACAGATTCCCTTCTCCAATTACCTAAACTACCCTTTTAAACCTAGGTTATTTACCCTTTAGCTCATGGGTCAAAGTGACCCAATGGCTTAGCTGAATGAACATGCTAAACTTCCCTTTTAAATGGGTCAGAGACCCAAAGCCCAAATCAATAATTGACCCAGCAAAATTCTGTATGCCTTTGGAAAACAGCATGACACAAATACTGGAACGACTTCCCTAATCAACAAACTAACTAATCTATTGATTAATTCATACAAACATGCAGAGAATTAATTAAGTTGTCAAAACAAACTAATCAAATTGAACTAAGAGGTTAAACCGGATAACAATCAGCAACTTAGCCATACTTAACAAACTAAAGAAATTAGTGAAATAAACTAGGAAAATAACGCCAACAAAGAATAGAGCCACACAAATTAACTTTCAACCAGAAGTGTTGGTCACACTTTACTTGAATTGACCAGAGAAAAAGAAAGGAAAAACAGAAAGATAGGCGAGGAAGAACGACAATTAAAGTGACACCAATATGAACAAAACCGGAAAGAAACACCTACTGACCAAAAGCTCGAACCCGGGACTCGACCCACTGATTTCATCTCCAAATAACATTAATCGCTTGTTCTTTGTCAAGCACAAACGAGTAACGTCATTTTGAGACCAAATCGCCTCTGAATATTAAGAAATAGCTGGAGGAAGGTCCTAGCATGAATAAATCGACTTGGCTTCTAGAACTCGAAACCCTAGATTTAAGATTCGAACGGTTTTGGGGGTATTTGAGAGAAACTGAATGTGGATTTGAGATTAGGGGAACGAGGTGGTTATAGGGTGTGATTTTGGGATATATTGGAGGTGGCGCCGCTGGGCTACTAGGAGGTGGGAATGGGGCCGGCTAGGGTTTGGGGAATTAGTTTCTGAAGGAGTAAGACGGGAATGGGGGAAAGATGGAATGGGGGTGGTGGTGGTGGTGGATGCAATTCGGACACTCTTATATGAACCCCCACAGCAGTTCCCGCCTGTTAGATCATAAAACATAGACGACTGAGATTAATTTAGGGGGAAACGGGGTCGTTTGGAGTTAATGAAGATGACCGGAACCGGGTAAAGGGATTGGGCCGGGTTAGGTGGGGTGTTTGGACGGGTATTTGATTGGGCTGGGGTCATTTTCGGCCCAAAAACCTCTCTCTCTAATTCCTTTTTCTTTTTCAAAATTAATTCTTTTTTCTTTTTTTCCAAAAAATTAAAACTAAAATCCTAAATTAAGTTATAAAACCAAATTAACTTATCAAAAATACTAACTAATCCTAAATAATTACCACAATTAATAAACTAAAGAAAAACTACTCAAAATCAAAATTAAAATTAAAAGGTGCAAAATAACTATTTTTGTGATTTTCCACTTTTTATAAAATAACTCAATTACTTAATTAATCCTAAAATGTTAAATTAAATCCTAAATGCAAACACACATATTTTTTGTGTTTTTTATTAATTAAATAAAATAAACGTGCACAGACAAATGCAAACAATTGACAGAAAAATGCCACAAAAATCCACAAAATTGCAAACAATGGGAAAAGTTATTTTGTTTTGAATTTGTGGGAGTAATTCATATAGGGTAAAAATCACGTGCTCACAACTTAATCCCCAGCAGAGTTGCGAAAGTTGCCACACCTCCTTTTTTACCACCCGAGGGAAGTATAAGGGAGTTTTTTCAATTTAAGTGACATTATTCGAAATGGGATTATTTTATTTAATCAGAGTCGCTACTTGGGATAATTTATTTTGTCTCCCAAGTCACCGATTTATTTTCAATCCCAAATCGAGGAAATTTTGACTTTCTTTTTGAAGTCTGCCAACCAGAAATTCTAAGTAAGGAATTCTGTTAACCCGGGAGAAGGAATTAAGCATTCCCGGGTTCTGTGATTCTAGCACGGTCGCTTAGCAATTTATATTTGGCTTAATTATTTAACTACTCATTCTTAAGACCTATGTGCAATTATCTTTTTACCGCTTTTAAATACTTGATTATTAACTATAAAATATCTTAAAACAAGTCACGCATACGTGTACTCATTTCGTTTGGCGCGTCAAAATCATATCACGCAAACGTGTCCACAATTAATAACACATTATTATTATTAAGAAAGTTTGGCCGAAGTTGAGCGAACGCATACTCCAAATTGGTTTTTAGGATCATAATTATGTCACGCGAACATGTACACAATCACGATAATTTGATTAATCAAGAGCTCGCCTAAAGTATCCTATGGATATTCACGAATTGTTTCGATTTGACGAGCATGAGACTAAAGCACGTATATACAATGGGTTATGTTAGACGTAGAGAGGGATACAAGAATGGTTGATAGGTTCATTTCAAAAAGAACAGTTGATTGGCAAAATGTGAGATATTTATAAACACCTTCAAACATATGTTTCGACATGAATTCTTTGGTATACAAAACGTTGCTACTCTTATTTTTATCAAGTAAGAAAATTGCTAATAAAACAAAGGGCTAATTAAGATAGAAGAACTACAAAAGATTGGGCATATTCACAGCACGAATAAATACAAATCTAGCCAAGTAGAACAAAATCAGAAGGAGCCAAAAGAATATTGTCAAGAAAACCATCAACTTTCCCATCATAAAAAGAGTTAAAGATTGTTCATGTCCTCTATCACAAATCTACAAACCCAATTTACTGTAAGGAAATAGTTAATAATACTACTTACAACTACTCCCAGTCGATGATAAAGAAAAGTGTGATAATTATTGAAACAAACTCCACAAATCAGTAATTCCTAACATAAGGAAAATAGCAAATCGATAGAAGAGCAGGGAATAGTCAAATACTCAAACTCCATATTCGAATGTTCCGTTTTAAATCTCAACGAATACTCAAATATATTTAACGACCATGTAAAGAGCAGGGAAGAATCAGACCTTTATATAAATGCATTTGGATTAAAATTACAGCACCTTGAAACTTGTGGAATTTTTGACCCGAAAATTTTCTATCGACCGAAGAGGACCTCGACGAACTCGGAACTCCTCGGAAAATATGGCAAAAAATAGTGGCAAAGCACAGAGCGACCAGAAAAGCAGTAAGGTTAACGGCGAGGGACGTGACTCCGCCCAAAACGTGGAATATCCGACGCTATAGAATTAAGTTTAGGAAGCTCTACTTCTGAATCCGCCGTCACTCTCATTCCTCTCTCTATATTTCCTCTCTAGGCAGCTTTTTGGTCAGCTTTTTTTGGTCTTTTTTTTAGGTCTTAGGTATTTTTGTTAAATTCTCATGAAGTAGATGATGAGCCTCCGATTTTTTGAAGCGGAAGCAGTAGTCACCAAGGTTTGATGGGGATTAACGAAGAAGATAAAAATTAGGGGGGAAGTCCTTTGTCAAAACGGCGCTCAGGTTAGGGGGGGTCTAATGATCTGATGGATGTTGCCTAGGTTATTAGGTTTTAATAAGGGGATCCGGGTGGGATATGCGGGTCGGGTTTGGGCTGGCGGGTCGGACAGGTCTTTTTGGGCTTTGAGTGGTTTGGAGCCAGATTTTGGGTATATGAACAGCCCAAATTTAAATTAAAACCCCATTCTTCAAATTCTCTTCTTATTTTCCTTTTTTCTTTGTTTTTCTTTTTCTTTTCTTTAATTGAAAATCCTAATTAAAACCCTAGATTATCTAAAAATATGAAATTAAACTAATTAACTAATTATAATAAATCCTACCAATTAATCCTAAAAATGTAAAAATAAGGTCTAAATGTCATACGTGATATTTTGATATTTTTCATGATTAAAAATGATTACAAAACATTAATGAAACTATTTTTTTTTGTAATTTTCGTTTTCTTGTAATAAAATAAAGTAAAAGAGTAAAAATTAGCTGAAATAACTATATTATGCCTAAATTAAATATTTACGTGCTAAAAATATGAAAAATCTTGGGGAAGGTCAAAAATCACATGTCTACAAACACTTGTGTTAATTATTGACATTGGTCGTGTGAGGCCATTGTCGTTATTGATGATTGTGGTCTTATGTGGCGTTGAATTATTGAGTTTCTATAGGAAGAGTTGGTAGTAGTATTGTTACCAAGGCGACACTGCCAAAGTTTATATAGATCCCGGGGAGTTAAATATTCGAGGACGAATGTTTCTAAGGGAGGAAATGATGTTACACCTTGCATTTTCGTACGTTAAAGTTTTGTCTTCAGTTAATCGACGTAAGTTCGAGAATGAGGTTATTTTGGGACTATAAGCATTATGATATATAAAACACATGATGAGTAAACTCGTGAAGGAGAGAGGGTAAGTAAATATAAGAAAATGAGTTTCGTCGATGTTTTGCAATTTGGGATAAAATACGGTCCAAACTATAATACCTCATATTTATGGACTAATACCATATAAGGTACTACATGACCATGATAGTAAGATGTATAAGGTATGTTAAAAGTGAGTAGTATTTTAAGTAAGCTAAGGTAATTCTTAATTATGTAGGTAATTAATTAATTATTGGGTAATGGGAGATTACCTAGTTAATTCAGGAATCATTCGATAATTAATTAAAGGACTGTGTAAGATAAGACCCTCCCCCATGTGGCAACAAGCCACCCCAAGGAATTGTGACTCTTAAGTTGTTATGTTACGTGGCAAGACTAGAGAAGTGATATTTGGCAAGTCTTGAGAACATGAGTCACATATTCATTTAATGAAAGAGAGTCATTTTAAGTCTTAAGCACATGAGTCACATATCCATCTAATAAAAGAGAGCCAATTTAAGTCTTAAGAATGTGAGTATCTTCAAATGAATTCATGTGTACATTACAAATCAAATGGAATCTCTTTTAGAGAGGGGCTGGTCGTGAGTTCTTCAAAGGGCAAAACAATTCCATACCAAAATTAGATAATGTTGGTTGTTGATTTTGTAAAGCGTGAATTGCAAATTCTAAGAGAATTGGTTCAGGTATGTTAAGGCTATCCCTTTTTTCTTTTTGGAATGATCCATACGATACAAACAAAACGAGCAAATGCACAACTTCCATAAATGACCCTATTCATAGGAGTATTAGATGTGCATGTGTTCTTAAATTCCCATGTATCTTATTATCACATCTTCTGTTCATGAGTCTCAGAAAATAAGTAGCTGATAAAGTTTATTCTAAAGGTATATTGATTTTATTAACATATTTTTATGCATTTCATTTATTTATACATGTACATTGATCCATGACCAGATGACGTTATACATGCGTATATATATGTACTTATATGTATATAAGATATGGCAAATGGTTACCGCGTTATATACGCACTACCACCTGCTCAGTTGGTATATGTTGATGATATTGCCCATAATGGCCGAGATTATACAGTGGGATGCCCTTAAAGTCTTGATGATGTTATGTACACCTATACCTATGCATGGCACGACATTTATATGCACATGCATGACATTATAAATGTTTCAGGATTTACAAAGTGATTTAGACTTACAGGTGGAATTCCTTGTTCCATGTTTTATTTATGTCTCTTATGTACTGATTTTCATGCCTTACATACTCAGTACATTATTCGTACTGACGCCTTATTTCCCAGGGCCTGTGTTTCATGCCCGCATGTGCGGGTGGACAAGCTAACGGTCCCCCTCCTTAGGATCCTTGATCAGCGAGAGTTGGTGTGCTCCATTTGATCCAGAGCTGCTTTTGATCTTGGTACGATATGTTTGTATACATATATGGGTATGACAGGGCCCAGTCCTGTCCTTGTATAGTTGTATATTCTAATAGAGGTCTGTAGACAATTATGTATAGTTGGATAGTATGTGGCCTTATTAGCTTTCAGTTTGGGGTACATAGCTGTCTATAGTAGCCTTGCCGGTTCGTCCCACTATATTTTGCATGTATATATACATATGTCTTTTGGACAAGTTTCCCTCACATATGTTATTCATGTTTATATCTTAGACGCATGATTAATGGTGTTTGGCAGGTAGGACTCAGGAACCCGTCACGGCCCATCGGTTTGTGCCGTGATAATGTTTATGTACTCATAGAGTCTTGTAGACAGATTTCATATATTTGGATACTAGTATGGCTTTGGCGGCCTATGTTTTGAGTGTACAAATGATTAAGTCAGCCTCATAGGCCTATATGTCACATGTATAAGTTTGTATATCATGTTGAGTCATCCTATATCGAGTATTCTCTTATGTTTTATTCTGGTTATCTCATGTCGTACTTTCTAGTGCATTTACCCATGATATTGCGACAAGAAAGATATGTTATGTTGGTGGTCAGTTGAGTAAGGCACCGGGTGCCTGTTGCGCCCCTTCGATTTTGGTTGTGACACTTCAAGGGCTACGAACATATATGTAGCTCTACCTCAACTCTCCAATGTCTTTAGCTAAGCACCTCCTTGGACTCCATTGGGACCAATACCTGAATCTACAAAACAAGTGCAGAAGTGTACAATGAGTATAACCGACCCAATATACACAATAACTATCGACCTAACCTCGATGAGTGTCACAACCCCAATTTCCCTCCATAGGATGTCGTGATGTCACCTAGTCTCTAAGACTAGGTAAGCCTAGCATACGTGTAGAATTTAATTGAAATAATAACAAAACATTCAATTTAAAAAATACCTATCATAAAAAGACTCCGCAACTCAACTGAACTTAGCTACCAAAATCCGGTGATACCAAATCACAAACTCTACAAGAGTATATAGAATATCCATATACTACAGTGTCTATAAAAAAGAAAATGGAATAGAGCTAGATTGAGGGTGACTCCGAGGCCTGCGAACACCGACAAGTATACCTTGAAGTCTCCGATCTGAGCTCGACTCACTGGTGCCTAGGGTGATATAAAGTACATGGATCTATACAAAAAGATGTCTAGAAGCGTAGCATGAGTACATCACAACGGTATCGTGTAAGTATCAAGTCTAACCTCAGTAGAGTAATGATGAGGTCGAGTCAAGACACCTACTGGAATAAATATTGAAACTAAACATGTATAGCATAGTATGATAATGAAAACAGTGAAATGATACAAGGAAGAAATATAACAAGAATAATTACACTGAGACTAAGGCAATTAAGGCATCACGGAAGTAACACATAATAAGAATGCCAAGGAAATAATTCAACCAAAACCCAAGGGATGTAAATGAAAGGTATCAACAATATTCACTACCGAGGTACTGCCTCGTAGTCTCATATCACAAATAAAATTACAATATTTTCTTATATCATTGCGGGAGACTTGTGTTTAGTTTTAGAAATCATTTTCTCGAAATAGCTACCCGCGTTTTAGCCCACCTTATCACACAGTGTGGCTTCGAGTAGTTCCCCTACTAGAAACACGCTTATCAAGCCCATCGTATCTCACCGCATGCGTTTCAACCCCAATCCTTGTACCATCGCATACGTATCAATATCACAACATCTCACAAATCGCACCTCAAATGCCTAATAACACAACTTGCCAAAGATGTCAACAATCATAGTGTTTCCACGATAAGTAGCCCATGGCTTAACCACAATATGTACAAGAGTCGCAACAATAGCAACTAAAATGAATAACTCAACAAGAATGTTATTTAAACAAATGTACAACTTTGCCTCAATGTGAATCATGACCTTTATAACTTCAATACCAAATACAACAATAAGATATTCCAAGAAATAACAACTTCAAGTAAAAGAACTAAACAGTTAAATAATAAATAAGGAATTGAGAGAACAATAAATTCAACTAAATATACAAAGACAATTAGCAAGTAAGAGATAAGACAAGTATTAGTGATGTCAAGTAAAGCATGTGAAGATACAAATGATGATGAATATGATATGTTATGGTACTCAATAAAAGGCATGAAAGGAATCTACATAGCTAAAACCGGTCAATTACAATATTTAGCCTTTTTACACACTTGTCACCTTGCGTACACGGTTTTCACATACAAATATTAACACAAAACAACACCAATCCTAGGGGATAATTTCCCTATACAAAGTTAGGCAAGACACTTATCTCAAAACACGCTAACTCAATCCACTAGTAAGCCTTTCTCGCGATTATCTAACTCTGAATGTCTCAAATCTAGACAAAACAACTTCATACCATAAATACTGTAAGGCCCCGCAAATTTCCTACTCAGAACCCCGAATCCCGTGGTGCCAAGTTAGGAGCATGTCTTAAGATTCATAAAAGCTCGCCGCGGTTCGGACCCCTTTGGATTGAACAGTGCATTAAAAAGTTAAGAAATAATGTTTTCCAGAGAAGTGCGATTTTGCGGTCGAGAATGCGGTCGCATATAAGGTATGCAGACCGCATAGGGGGCATAGTCACCACAAAGTGAGTCAGTGTGTTAGTCAAATTTGAGGTTAAATATGCGGTCCATTATGCGATCGCATAACCGATATGCGGACTGCATAGTCGTCGCATATTTTCCTTGGGATTTTGTAAGGAGCAGTTCTGCGGTGAATTATGCGACTGCGGAACGGGTATACGGACCGCATTTCTGCCGCATACCTAGACAGAATGTTCAAATTTTGGGAGCACTTTTGCGTTCCATTCTGCGTGTCGCATTTCCACTTTGCAATCGCAAATGCGATCGCAGACCTGACTCAGGGCTCCAATTTTCTAAATTTTAAACCCAACCCTTATCGATATATTCGGTTTTATAACTCATTTTGAGCATGTTTCCTGATGCTTTTAGAGAGAGAGAGGGTCTTATAGAGGGAAGAGCTTCCCACCAAATTACTCCATGAAACCTTGCCAAATCTTTGAAGATAATCAAGTGAGGGCACCTAAATCTTCATCCCAAGAGATCGAAGTGCTAAAAGTTCCGAAATTTTGTAAGGAATAAGGAAAGCTTTATTGAGGTATGTATGGCTAAAACCCCGTCTTTTAGAAATTGAACTTCATCGTTGGTTGTATGAGTACGGTAAGATTAAATTGAATTGTTGTATTGATTGCTATTTCACTTGACTTGGTGATGCAACCTTATATGCGTGGAAACTGTGTCTCAAATTGATCAACGTGCTATTCTTGATAATTTGAAAAGGTGCAAGGACTATGAATCATGTATCAAAATGCTTAGACCTTATATTGAAATTGAAGTGCATTGTTGTGCCATTTACATGAAGTCTCATCTACGCCTACAACCTTATTTGCTCTTGTGTGTCATACTCTCTTGAATTACAAACCTAATGTTGAAAATGGAAACAATGTGAAACATGAATTGTGGAATGTGAAAATTGTGGCCCCAAGTGCCGGTAAAGTAATACATTTTAACCAAAGATTGGAGTGAGATGAATAATGGAAAATGGTAACACCTCGGTAAGGCGGCCTAGCCGATCAGGCCGCGATCGGACGCCATGACATATACACATGGCAGTTATGCATTGATGATTGAAACTGGAAAGTGTGAATAGAATATTGGTAACGTCTCCAGGAGATGGCCTAGCTGATCAGGTCGAGATCAGACTCTGTTCAAGATAGCGGTGGTAATGTGAACGATGTGGAACAGTATGAAATACCCAACTAAAGGCTATGGAAACATGATGTGAAGGTTGTGTAATTCTTTCATGTTGATAATGTTGTGATCGTTTAAAGCTTTGGAGTGATACCTGTGATTTCCTTATTTGTGTATGAAAGTTCTTTCTAATTTGATGGTGTTTAGTTATACATACTAGTACTATTCCATGGTACTAACGTCCCTTTTGCCGGGGGTGCTACATTTTTTTAAATTAATGTAGGTGGCTCCATAGCGGATAGTGCCGGTCGTGTGTAGCGAAGCATACCTATACTCAAGATCTTGGTGAGCCCCTTTCTCCTTCAAGGGGCTATACTGTATATCTTTGTATTGTGGATTTTCACTTTTGAGGTATAGCCGGGGCCTTGTTGCCGGCGTTGTCAAACTCATCTTTTGTATCCTAGCGGCTCCGTAGACATATGTGTGGGTTATGTACAAGGGTTGGATGGGTCTACGAACCATGTTGTAACTCTAAACTTATGTTGCCTATAAATTGTAACTCTATGGGGATCTTGGAAACTAACTCATCTACGGTTTAATGTGGTATTTAAAATGAACTATCAATATAGAATGTGTTGTCTTTCCCCGTCTAAATGGATAAACAAAAGTATGGTTTCTTTATTCATATCGAGATGGGTAGGAAGTGTATGGTAAGGCTTGCTCAGTTGGGTTCACTCGATTGAGCACCGGTCGCGCCTCCCGAGGTTGGGGCGTGACAAATACAAAATATAGGAAGCTACTCCGAACAATATTTTTCATATTTTAAGAGAAACAAAAAGTCAAATCAAAAAGTCAACCTCGGGCCCGCATCTCGAAACCCAACCAAACTTACAAAACTCGAATACTCATTCGATAATGAGTCCTATATAGGTCCTTATAAGGAGCATCTAATACTCGATTGGTAGCTATAGTTTTAGGAAAACTTTGCAAGCAGCAAGAACTAATCCCAAGAACCCCCGAAATCCATAACACATGCACGAAACATATCTTCCAATATCTGAATGGTGCGCTCGGACTGACCTTTCGTCTGGGGTTGAAATGTTGTACTCAAGTTAACCTGTGTGCCTAACTCATGCTGCACAGCTCTCTAGAAATGTGATGTGAACTACGTACCTCGATTGGAGATAATGGATACCGACACACCGTGAAGTCGAACAATATCGCAGATATGGATATGAGTGAAGAATAGGTGGTCTCTATCGGAATGAAATGAACCGACTTGGTCAACCTGTCTACAATCACCCATGTTGCGTTAAATTTCTTTTGAGATCGTAGGAGCCCGACAACGAAGTCCATAGTAACACGCTCTTACTTCCACTCAGGAATCTCAAATCTCTAAAGCAAAACGGCCCAGCCTCTGATGCTCATACTTCACTTGGTGACAATTTAGGCACCGAGCCACATACTCCACTATATCTTTCTTCATTCTCCTCCACCAATAGTGCTGCCTCGAATCCTAATACATGTTAGTGGCACCCAAATGAATGAAGTAACATGAACTGTGGGCCTCCTCAAGGATCATCTCACACAACCCATCAATATTGTGCACACATAACCGGCATTGCATCCACATCACACTGTCATCTTCGATAGAGACCTCCTTGGCATTGCCATGTTGTACCATGTCCATAAGGACAAGCAAATGGGGTTGATCATACTGACGCTCTCTGATGATATCATATAAAGAGGACCGTGAAACCACACAAGCAAGAACCCAGCTGGGCTCTGAAACATCCAATCTAACAAACTGATTGGACAAGGCCTAAACATCCAGAGCTAGTGTCCTCTTTGTTGCTGGTAGATATGCTAAATTGCCCAATATCTCCTCCTTTCAACTCAAGGCATCAACCACCACATTGACCTTCTCGGAATGATATAGAATAGTGATACCATAGTCTTTAAGCATGTCTAACCATCTCTGTTGCCTCAAGTTAAGATCTTTCTGTTTGAATAGATGCTGGAGACGCTGGTGTTCGTTATAGACCTCACATGTGACACTGTACAGATAATGCCTCCAAATCGTCAATACATGAACAATAGCAGCCAATTCCAAATCATGGATCGAATAATTATTCTCATGGACCTTCAACTACCGAGATACGTAGGCAATCAACTTACCATATTGCATCAACACTGTGCCTATCCCAACACGTGATACATAATAATACACAGTGTAAGACCCCGAACATATAGGTGACACCAACACTGTGTTATAGTCAAAGTAGTATTGAGCTTTTAAAATATTAGCTCACATTCCTCGGACCATCTGAAAGGAGCACCTTTCTGAGTCAATGGGGTCATAGGTGCAACAATGGATGAGAAACCCTGACAAACCAATGAAACTCTGAATCTCAGTAGCTGAAGATAGTCTGGGCCAAATTTGAATTGCTTTAATCTTCTTCGGATCTACCTTGATCCCCTCACTCGACACCATATGACCCGAAAACACCACCTAATCAAGCCAGAATTCACACATTGAGAATTTTGCATATAACTTCTTCTCTCTCAAGGCCTAGAGCACGATCCTCAGATGCTGTTCATGATCTTCCGGACTGCGGGTGTACACCAAGATGTCATCAATAAATACAATAATGAATGACTAAAGATAGATTGGAATACATTGTTCATTAGGTGTATAAATGTTGCAGGGTCATTGGTCAACCCAAATGACATCAGAAGGAACTCGTAGTGACCATACCGAGTCCTGAAGGTAATCTTTGAAATATCTGGGTCCTGAATTTCAGCTGATTATACCCTGACCATAAATTAATCTTTGAGAACACTCTGGCACCCTGCAGTTGATCATATAAGTCATCAATGCATGTCAATGGGTACATGTTCTTCATTGTAACCATGTTCAACTGCCGATAATCAATACACATGCACATAGAACCATCCTTCTTCTTCACAAATAGAACGAGAGCACCCCTAAGGCGACACACTAGGCCGAATGGAACCCCTATCAAGTAACTCTTAAAAATTCTCCTTCAACTCCTTCAAATCTGATGGTGCCATAGATAGGGTGGAATAGAAATGGGTTGAGCTCCCATCAACAAGTCAATGCCAAGTTGATATATTTATCAAGCGGCATGCCCGGAAGATTTTTTGAAAATACATCTAGGAAGTCTCTCACTACCGGACCTGACTCAACGATAGGACTATCAGCACTAACATCTATCACAAATGCTAGATATGCATCACACCCCTTCTCGACCATTTGTTGGGACTTTAGAAAAGACATAACCATGCTAGGAACATAATTTAATTGTTTACCGTGAAAATGGTAACAATAATTAGATTTGTAAATGAGATTCTAAAAATACGTGATCTATTCTCGAGCTAGTTGTTTAGAGGAGTTGATGCTAAAAATGTGAAGTTTAATGATGAAATGCAAGCTAAAATAAGGCAGTAATCAAACCGAGGGTCCTGCTGCCTTGATATAGGATTGGTCGATGGGGGACCTCAGGGTCGATGTCTAAGTCGGGCTCGAGCTATCGGGGCAATCGAGAATGGGATAACAGTTAAGATATGATTAAGCAAGGCTCTTTATGGACAATACTAGGCAATATAATGAAGAACAAGTAAAAAAACGATAGATATTAAAGTGGCCTCAGGCCAGTGAGAACGAGCAAGTTAGAAATAAGAGAGAGAGAGATATTATTGCACTTGGAGAGAATAGTTGGAGCAACATCAGCCGGTCCCTACAAAGTGATGGGGATCCCCTCTATATAGGAGGGGAATCCGTTTATAATACAAAACATGTTAACCATAAAGATATGGAGATAGAATGGCTAGACGTGAGATCTTGAAAATAGGCCCTGGATAGGCCAACCTTGTCAGGTTAAACCACTTACATGGGGAATCCCCCTTGCCTGCTGCAGCCCGCTGTATTTGTTGGAATGTGATACCTTTTGGACCGATATCTGTCAAACCCAGAGGATAAGTCTTGACCTTGGATTCGAGCTTCGAGGGGCATGACCGCGAGACGACCCTATGATAGGGAAATCGAATCCCCGAATTTGCCATATACAGATAGTCTGCGCATTTCTTAGAGTGAAGGCGACAATAAATGATAAGAAAAGGTTCTGAACTCCTGCTTCCTCTGGTGTCCTTGCGGTCGGTTATGGGATGTCAAGGCGCACTATGTGCACCGTTCCTGCAGACTTCAGCATTGACTGTGGCGGTTGGCTTCCTTCAATGCACACCATGGTGCTTTTATAAATACTCGCCTCTTCCTTTATAGATTCTATCTTGTGTTCAAAAACACTTGGTGAGGTCTGTTTTCCCTCGTTCTCGTTCTTTTTCAGGAACGCAACCTCCCTTTTCTTCTTCCTTAAGATCTTCTCCAGGATGACTACTATGTCCGCTTCTGCTTTCTAGGAGGTTTCCTGCTCATCTTCTTCGTTTTTCTCTCAAGGCAAAGTGGCCACTCCCCCACGTGCTGAGGAGTGCATCCCGGGACCCTTTGTGATAACATCCAATTTTAGGGTCGAGAGACACTCCTAGAAGTTAGGGCGCCGCAAGCTTGTAACTCGGTATACCATCTTTGTAACAGATATTAAAAGGGTGAAGGATGTCTGTTGTTGGGGAGATACCATGCTCGTGGAGATTACCGCTCGGGATAAAGATATTACAGCTTATAGGGCCGACTTTCTGAGTGTATACACCTACCCATTCACTTTGGGGCTGGTAGGGCCATCCTCGCCCCCGATCAATCTTGTGATTCTCGACTTCTGCCGGAGTTACCAAGTAACTCTGGGTCAAGTTCATCCTTCATTCTGGCATGTGGTTTATATGACCAGGCATTACTCGAACATGATAGAGGGAATGCCCTTTACCCTGAACCATTTGATCCGGATGTATAGTCCTTGTCTTTTTCGTGTGGGCTTAATCAAGTTTTGCTATCGAGCCCCGAGATCCCTTCTTGCCTCTACGGAGGAGTTCGAGGACGATGGGTGGTTAAGCCTATTCGTCCAAGTGAGCACGTCCGACCTGATTCCAGTGGAAAAGATGCCATTCCCTGAGAAGTGGAATGTCAATCGTAAGTAAACGTGGTGCCTTTGCCCCTTTTTGGTGATATCTCCTTATGTGTCTAACTCTTCTTTTCTTACCTTTTTAGCCGTGGCAATCTACCCTGGCATGGTGTTGGATCTCTAGGGTTGGGTTGGTCGTTTGCACTCAATCTGCCTGTATACCGATCGAGCGTGGCGGGATTTATCCTGAGCTCGGTGGGAAGCCAAAGATCATGGTAAGCCTTGAGCCTTGATGCATCCGTGTATTCTGACGTATCTTGTTGTTAGTATTTTTCTCCGTCCCATGTATTTCACCTCTACATCTATGCAGGTCTGGGAGAAATCCCACTGATGAAGGAGATGTCATCCGTTGGAGGGGGCACTCTGATGCTTGACGAGGAGGAGAAAAGGCAGGAGAGCCTATCGGTTGAGCCATCGGGGCCCAAGAGGCTCAGGGTGAAGGATTCCAAGGTTGACCCATTGATTCTGACTCCCTGGGCGACGGGAAATCCTTGCGCTGAAGGTGAGGGAGAAAGCAGCTTCTTGGCACCCCTCGAAGAGCGTTTGGGATTGATTGATCCTCGGGCTGTGGGGATAGATGATTTTGAATAGGAGTCTAATGTTGGTGCGGCCCAGCTTTGTGGCGTTGAGGCAATGGATAAGGTATCGAGTACTGCCCTTAAATTAGTAGGTGGCTGGAGTCTTTCTCGAACCGAAACGCCCTTGGTAGATAGTTTGAAGGAGCCTCAATCTGGGACTCGGGATGGATAGAGGATGGAGATTTTGGCTGACCTCGTTAGCCTAATGGTTATTGCTGATTCTCTAAAGGGGGAGATCCTTCCATCTTTCGGAATGCAAGACGAGTCTCGCATGGAGCCTTTTGCAAAGAGAGCACTAATCAAAGGCAAAGACGTACTCAAGAGGTCGACGTTCACTCTTGAGGGTAGTTCCGAGGCCAACGCCTCATTTATTTTTGGCAAGATGGGCAGGCTTTGTGAGCGGGTAACTTCAGCTAGCCTTGTTTGCTATTTCGGGCTGCTTCGGCCTTTATTCTCTTAACTTTTTTATGCGGTTTCAGGCCAAAGCACTTTACAACCAGGCTCTCACCCAGTATCAGGACGAGTTGGGCCGTCGTGAACGCGAGAAAGCCTATTTTTCTGAACAAGTTATTCATCCCCTATTTTTACTATCGTTTGAGCGTTTGTGAAATTCCATTGCTTTTAACCCTTTGGGCCCTGATTTGTGCAGTTTGAGAAAGAGAACGCCCTGTTGAGAGGGGAGCTTCGGGCCAGAGATGTTGAAATCTCCAAGCGTAGTCGGCATGTGAGTGAGGTGGTCTCCGAAAGGGACAGCCTTATGGAGAGAGTTACCTTGATTAAGTGTCAACTCCATGATGTAAAGAAGGATAACGGTAAGAATAGGAGCCTCCATTCCGAGTTGGTGGCTGCATTGTTTTGGATCAATGTTGAGGCCGAGGCACTTGTATCTTTGCATGAGGGAGGAACGGTCGTCGTAGATTCTTATGTTGAGAGGACATTTGAGGGGGATGGCTCAATTTTACCTCGAGCCGTGGATCGTTCTTGGCCGGGCTCCCGAAGGTTGACCATCGAGGGTGCATTGGAAAGCAACTCGAGTGGTGATAAAAATGGGGGTGGATCCCCCGAGAGAGGGGACGCCATCGAGAAAGGGCCGTCGAGGGATTCGTAATCACCCGGATGCAACCTTTGAGGCTGTCGGTTCTGCAATAGATTAGGATCTTTGCTTTTCCCTGTTGATCTCCCTGTTTGTATATAGTACTTTTATTTTAGCATATGTATGAAGAGAATCCCGTAGCTTCATTCCACTTATTCCCTTTCTGCTTTGAATTCAGCAAGGATTGGCGAAAGAACCTTAGACCCGAAATATAGCTCTTTGGCCCGTTTAGGCTGGTTTGGGAATTGTCATACGACTGGTCAGTGTGGCCTCTAGCGTGAACTGCCGCGAGGGTCTTGCGCTTTTGCCCAGCTATTTTGCATTGAGTTTCCGGGCTGGGTTTGCCCCGAGCTTTATTGATTTCTGCTGTCTTATGCCTTCACTATTTGGTGATGACGGTTCTAATCTCTTGCCCTTGAGCGTTTGTTTTTGGCTTGTTTTGGGCTTAGTCTCCGAGTCGTGTTGCGACTCGAGCTTTAATTAACACTTAAGCTTTTTGTTCCTGCATGGGCGGATGGCGATGGCTCTTGTGCCATGGGTTGAAGTGACCTTTTGACTGTGTGGCCCGAAGGCTCATTCAGCTGGCGACAATGGCTCTTGCGCTTTTTTCCCGTGGGCATTTTTTAGTTTAACTATTTTGGATCCGGTCTCCGAATCGGGTTACGATACGGGCTCACTTTAATCCTCAAGTTTTCAATTTTCAAGCTAGCGACAATGGCTCTTACGTTATTTGGTCATTGAGACCTTTTAGTGTGCGGCCCGGAGGCTCGTTTGGCTGATGACAATGGCTCTGATGCTTTTTGCCTGTGGGCTTTTTGTAGACTTTGTTTTCCGCTCGTTAAGGTCTTTTTGAAATGACTTTGCCTGACCCGTCTTCGGTTCTAGAAGAACCTCGATTTCAAGTCGTTAGCGGTGATGGTCATACACCTCGGAAGGTTCATAGCTCGTAGGCCGAGTAGGTCGAAGTCTTGTGATTTGGAGTTGACGTGGTCGAAGCTCGTTTGCCTGTTAAGGGAATCCTGTTTTAACCGGTTCTTTCCGAAGTATATTCGAAGTAATGACCTACAATTTTATTTAGCGACGGTCGGGTGTCCCCGAGTCGCGTTAATTTGGCTGTATAACACTTTTTGACCGTAGTCATATGTGTTTGGCCGGAGCCATTTTTGATCCCGAGTGACAGTTTAGGCATCTACACCAAGGGTATGCCCTTTCGGGATTCTTACAAATGCGACATATAGCCTAAACTTCGGAATTTTGAGTTTCATGCCTGTTGAGGTCTTACAGTTTATCATGCCTATTGAGGTCTTACAGTTTTATCATGCTTGTTGAGGTCCTACAGTTTTATCATGCCTGTTGAGGTCTTACAGTTTTATCATGCCTGTTGAGGTCTTACAGTTTGTATTGCTATGTAGAATAGATTTGGTTATACCGAGTTTGCCCGCTCGGGGTCTTACGGCCTCGGGTTTCCCAGTGTAAGGCAATTTGGCGATAGTCTCTGAGTCATCGAGTTTGCTTAGGCTCGAAGGCCCTCATTCGTGGGCTCGGAGTTACCTTTCTAGGGCTTTATGAGCCCAGAGTTCCGACCTGGGGTCGTGCGGGTGCCAATTTGTTGATGCTAAGTCTCTGAGTAATTCAGGACACATTTGGTGGAGAGGCCTTCGCTGTGAGCATGTTGAAATACCCTTTTCTGGAGTGCGAGATGCTGAAAGATATTCTTTATTGCTTGGCGTAAATACACGCTGTAAATATATGCTATTTTGTTGTTGCGAGCTCAGCCCGCAAGGGTGCGGCTCCTTGGACCGTTTGGTCCGGTGCATCATTTCATATTAGGGCTTCGTTCGTCGTTTTCCTGGGGCGGGGCTGATTACAAAGGAAGTCTTGTAGGTCTTTGAATCTTCTTGGGAAGTGTGTGGATGTCGCCTCGCTAAAAACCTTGTCGGCAAAAACCCGTTTTGGGATAAAAAAAAATTCGGTCGAAGGAAAAAAGTGCGATGTTTGCTCGAGGATACTTGTGGGGTTCCACAACCGGATGCCCTAACAGTAATACCGCTTAAGCATCGATACATTTTAGTTACTCAAAAGCTGCTCTCCCTCCATGGTGCCAAGCTTATAGGATCCTTTGCCAACTATCCCAAGGATACGGTATGACCCTTCCTAATTCTGGCCCAGCTTCCCTTCATTAGGGTTTCGGGTGTTGAGAGTAACTTTCCTTAGGACCAAGTCTCCGATTCCGAAGTATCGGAGATTTGTTCTTCTGTTGTAGTATCTTTCGATTTTTTGCTTCTCATCCGAACCAGCGAGGCTTCTCGTCTTTCGTCGAGTAGCTTGAGGGCTGTTGCCATGGCTTCGTTGTTCAATCCCTCATTAGTGTGCCGGAATCTAGCACTTGGTTCCCCGACCTCCATTAGTATCAGTGCTTCGGCGACATATACTAGAGAGAAAGGTGTCTCCCTGGTGCTTGATTTTGGAGTTGTCCGATATGCCCACAACACCTCGGGCAGCGTTTCTCTCCATTTTCCCTTGGCGCTCTCCAACTTCTTTTTCTTTGAATGATGGTTTTATTTGTAGATTCGGCCTGGCCGTTCGCACACTGGTGGTATAGCATTGACAGGATTTTCTTGATTTTGTTGTCTTCAAGGAACTGCGTTACCTTGCTCCCGATGAATTGCCTCCCGTTATCGCATGTTATTTCGGATGGGATCCCGAACCGGCATACGATGTGTTCCCATATAAAATTGATGACTTCCTTCTCTCTTATTTTCTTGAAGGATTGCGCTTCCACCTATTTCGAGAAATAATCAGTCATAAACAGAATGAATCTAGCCTTACTTGGCGCTGTCGGTAAGGGGCCGACGATGTCCATTCCCCATTTCATGAATGGCCATGGTGATAGAATGGAATGCAGTTGTTCGCCGGGCTAGTGGATCATGGGAGCAAACCTCTGACACTTGTCGCATTTTTGGACGAACTCCCTGGCATTATTTTCTATGCTGTCCCAATAGTTGCCCGCTCTGATTACCTTTTGGACTAAGGAGTCGGCCCTGGAGTGATTTTCGCATGTGCCCTCGTGGATCTCTCAGAGCACATAATCTGTGTCGCCCGGTCCCAAGCATATCGCCATGGGGCCGTCGAAAGTTCTCCTGTATAGAGCCCCATTTGGGTCGAGCGAGAACCAGGCCACCTTGGTTCGCAGGGCCCTCGATTCTTTTGGATCTGTGGGTAGCTTCCCGTCCTTCAGATAAATGATGTATTTGTTTCTCCAATCCCATGTCAGGTTGGTGGAATTAATTTCTGCGTGACTTTCCTCGACCACAAATTTGAACAGTTGGACAACAGCTCCAAGGAGCAGGTCTTCTTCTTCGGCGGAGGATCCTAGGTTTCCAAGGGCATCAACCTTGTTGTTCTACTCTCGAGGCACATAGACTAAGGTCCATTCTTTGAAGCGACGTAATGTGATTTGGATTTTATCCAAGTACCTTTGCATCCTATCCTCTCGAGCCTCGTAGCTCCCGTTCACTTGGCTTACCACGAGGAGCGAATCGCATTTTGCCTTGACAGTCTTGGCTACCAAACTTTTAGCCAACTCTAAACCTGCAATCATAGCCTCATACACGACTTTATTGTTAGTAGTCTGTGGAGGTGCACCCCTCCTAAGTGTGGAGCAGTCTCTCGTCATATGAAGGGTATCACCACACATAAAGCAAGCTCACGGTAGGCATGGCTTCTAGAACTGGCCCTGGAGTCGTCGACTAAACTAACCACTGAATGCACCCCATGTAGGAGGTGAACTAGAAGGTAGTTGAGCAAAGTTTGCAACTTGAGACCTCGGAATAGCCGGAGCACCACTAGAAGTTGTAAGTGATGATTGAACTGGACGGCTCACATAGTGTTTACCATGATGGGCTGTAACTGCAGTGTGGCACCACTAAATCCTCCAGTACCTCGAGCCCTTTCGGCCTTCTGTCCTCTCTCTTGTGGACCCACGTACCGTTGATAACATCCAAATCCACTACAAAAAAGCAAATGGACACGGTCACATGCTATATAATATGCCAAACTATGAGTCAGGATCAAATCCTACCGGTATAATATGTAGGCGATTAGGCGTGTAAGATAATTATCGCTTATTATGGTAAGACAAACACTTAGAAAGGTTTTGTGAAAATATTTATAACTAATTGCGTAAATATAAACTAACCTTGAAAGCAAGTAAAAGGATCAACGGCTACAAGCATGGATGCTAGGAAAATTACACTCAAGTAACGATCCAATGTATTTCAAATTTTTCCAAATATGAGTGAGTTTATGTCAATTAGCCTTGGGTAATAATTCTTTATTAGCTTCTTCTAAAGAATAACAAGACTTCCTAATTGAATTATTCCTAAAATAATTAAGAGATTAAGTACACCCGAATATGACTACAAGTAGTTCAATGTTATCCCTAGGTAGAATCTATGAAGTGAGGGTTAACACCTCAAATTCTTGTTAATTGATCTTTCCAACCCCAAATTATCTTATCCAAAATTAATTCAAAATGGGCAAATCCTAGAGTTAGCTAATCCCTTTGGAAACATTAAGGAACAAGAATAATTAAAGAAATAATAACTCACTTCATAATAAATAAAAATCATTCAATACATAAGCATAATAAGATATTTAATCTACACTTTAAATATGAATATTCCCATAAACAAGATTCAAGTGTTGGAAAAAAAATACTACACACTAAGATATACAATACAAAGCAAGAAAATCAAGAAATAAACATAGATGGGTAAGTTATTCTCAACCAAAAGTTTCAAATCTTCAAGACCCAAGTGTGTGTGCAAGAACCCTAGCTTCAAACTTGTCTTCTCTAGTCAACAGACTGAAACATAATCCAAATATATGTTTCCAATAAGCTAGGTCGTGTATTAAATTGTTTGGGGGTCAAAAACGTGAAATTCCAGAACTGCCTTATTTTTCTGCCCATTTCTTCTTTGCGTTTGCGATCATTCCTTCGCGTTCGTAAAGGTTTATTTCCTATAGATTCGCACGCTCACTACTTCGCGTTCACGAAGGTTTGGTTTCCTTCATCTTCGCGTTCATATTACTCCTTCGGGTTCGCATTACTCCTTCGCGTTCGCGAAGGGTTATTCACTTGGCAGTTTCCGATGTTCATTTTAGCTCCTTTTTGACTCATTCACTTGGTTTCTTCATGATCACTTCTAAATCACATAAAAACTATAGCTTAGAAGTAAATGACCTTAAACACACTGTCTAATCAATCAAACATAGCAAAAATCTAAGATTAAAGATAAGATAAGTTAGTAAAATACCAACTTATCAATGCTCCATCCTCCGTGCGATCTCTACCACCGGCTGGTATGGGGTATCTGTCTCCAACTCTAGAGCCATGCTGAATCTAATACCATAATTGAATCCCTTGATGAATCGCCGAACTTGCACCTTGACTATAGAAACCAAGGTAGGTGCATGTCTGAACAACTTACTAAATCTGATGGCATACTCTGACTTTGTCATAGCACCCTGGCGCAGCTGCTCAGACTCCACACACCATGCTTCTCGAAGGGTATGGGGTACAAACTCTCTCAAGAACATCTCTGAAAACTGAATGTTAAGCTTCATCAGCTGGGCTACCCTCCTTATAAGCATGCCACCACTGATACGCTGCTCCTGACAGCTGGAATATAGTAAAAACAACTCCACTCATCTCCATCATACCCACGGTGCGGAAAATACGGTGGCACTTCACTAGAAACCCATGTGCATCCTCTGTAGCTAGGCCATTGTAAGTAGGAGGGTGATATTTCTTGACCCTCTCAAGTCTAAGCTTCTCCTCCTAAGATACCACTACCCTAACCTCGGGCTGAACCAGAATAACAGGCTGCGCTGACATAACATATGGGACCGGATCAACATGGACCCATTTCTCTAGTGTATGAGCCGCAAGAGTTTGAGCTCATCCCCTAGCCTGATATGTGGTTGGTACAAGTGGAATCAACCTCGCCAGAGCTAGAGTGCTGAATATGCTGAAGAAATGTGCGAGGGTATCCTAAAGTGTAGGGGTGGCAACATGCGCTTCAGGTTCCCCCCCCAATTAGAGCTACTAGTGGCTCCTCTGTCGCAGTTTGAGTCGGTGCTCTAGCTTCACCACGTGCCCTTCCTTGGCCTTTGCCCCGACCCCAACCTTTTGCAGCTCTAGCTGGGGGAATGAGTGTCTGATTGTTGGATCTAGCAATTCTTGTCCTTACTATCTATCAGAGAATAGAAAGTCAAAGATTTAGATTTCGAAGTCAATCCATTCGAACGATAAGGAACCAAAGAAATGAAAGATTCCTAACAGTTCTATAGCCTCTTTAATACAAGTACACACATTTCCATACTGATTTGCAAGACTCTACTAAACCTGCTTATGAATCCTAACGCCTAAAAACTTGGAGCTCTAATACCAATTTGTAACGATCTAATTTTGCCACCTTAGGATGTCATGATGACACCTATTCTCTAAGACCAGGTATGCCTAACATTTAGTAATAACTTAACTGAAATAATCTACAAATATACTAAATCAACACTAATAAACTCATATAAACTTTCAAAATAGGATATCAACAACACTCTTCCCAAAACTAGTGGAACTGAGTCATAAGCTCTACAGAATAATCTAGAATGTCTACTACCACATTATGGTTGGCTAAAATATTGTGTTTTAATCGCTTCCTTCCCTGGAAACAACATGACCCAAGAACACGACAAATTCAAGCCAAAATTCACATTTTGAAAATTTTGCATACAATTGATGTTGCTGAAGAGTCTGCAAAACTGCCCTGAGATGGCCAGCATGGTCCTCCCGACTTCGCAAATACACAAGAATATCGTCAATGAACACTATCACAAAGGAGTCTAGAAAAGGCTTGAAGACTCGATTCATAAGATCCATGAAAGCTGCCAGGGCATTTGTTAGCCCAAAAGACATTACCATAAATTCAAAGTGCCCATACCGGGTTCTGAAAGCCGTCTTTGGAATATCCTGCTCCCTTATCTTTAATTGATGATACTCAGACCGCAAGTCAATCTTTGAGAAACATGTAGCACCTTCCAATTGGTCAAACAAGTCATCTATTCTTGGCAGAGGGTATTTGTTTTTGATTGTGACTTTGATGAGTTGTCGGTAGTCAATATACATCTGCAACGACCCATATTTCTTTCTTACAAACAAGGCCGGTGCACCCCATGGCGACACACTCGGCCGGATGAAACCATTTTCTAGCAAAACCTTCAATTGTTCCTTTAACTCTATCAGTTCTGCCGGTGCCATTTTGTAAGGTGGAATTGATATAGGCTGCGTGCCTGGCATCACATCGATCCCAAAATCAATCTCCTGTCTGGTGGAATCCCAGGGAGCTCATCGAAAATTCATTCATAACTGGTAGAGACTCAAGGCTAAGTGCCTCGGCATTGGTGTCCGTAACCAAACTAAATGATAGATACACCCCTTCTTGATCATCTTCGCGGCCTTAAGGTAGGAAATAAACCGACCTCTAGGCACTACATTATCTCCCTCCCATACAATAGCGAGCTCATTAGGAAATTCAAGCCTCATGGTTTTAGTCCGACAATCAAGCTTGGAAAAACTTGAATAAAGCCAATCCATTCCCATTATTACATCAAAATCTACCATTCCCAATTCAATAAGGTCGACCCTGGTATCCCTACCGCACACCGTGACAACACAACTTTTATAAACTCGAGTAGCCAAAATTGACTCACCAATCGGAGTAGACACTGAGAATGGTTCATGAAGCTGTTTTGGTTCTTTCCCGAATTCCATAGCAATAAAAGGGGTAACATAGGACAAGGTGGAACTAGGGTCAATAAGTGCATACACATCATGAGATTGAACAGTCAGAATACCTGTAACAACATCTAGGGAAGCCTCTGCAGTCTAGCGTCCACTCATAGCATAGAACTAGCTGGGTCCTCCTGAACTCTGCGCACCACCCCTAGATACACCACGCCCTGAGGGTGCTAGGGTACCTCGAGATGGAGAGGGGGCTGAAGATGTAGCAGTTGCTGGGCTGGCTGGCTGTGCTATGCCCCTACCTATCCTCTGGTGGGACCCACGACAATGTCTCTGAATATGACCCCTCATCCCACATCCATAACATACGGACAAGTCCATGTAGCAAATCCCCGAGTGCATCTTCCTACACCTGGGGCACAGGGACCTCTACTGCTGCTAGAACCTCTCTCTTGACCGACCCCGCTGATGGGATCCCCTGTTGCCCTGAACAGGCCTAAAATGGCTCCACTGCCACTGGCTGGGCCTTGATGGTGGTGCACTGGCTGAAGACTATGCAACAGACTGGGAAGGCCCTGATGATCCTCCCATAAAAGCTGATCTTCTCCCACCTAGTGACTCTCCCATGTTGCCTATAGACTGGGCCTTGCTGTTACACTCTCTCTCCATTCTGTTCTTCAATTTACAGTTCTCTGTGGCCTGGGAAAATGCTACCATCTTCCCATAATTCATGTCAGAATTTAAGGCAGTTGTAGAAACCTCATTAATAGTTAGAGGATTAAGGCCCTGAAAGAACCGACACACCCTAGCCTCCATTGTGGGAAACATGTGAATAGCATATTTGGACAGGTGGGCAAACTCCATGTGGTACTCCCATACACTCCGACTACCTTCCTTCAGATTCTCAAACTCAGCTGCATGGGCTGCCTTTGTCTCGGCAGGCAGAAAATGATCTATAAATGCGTCGGCCTCCACCTCGCCGGAGAGCTCCCCTCCCCACAAAAATCTTCCCATAACTCAAACCATGAATAGGCCACCCCTTTCAGATGGTAGGCAGCTAACTCTACTCCCTCCATCTCAGTTGCACGCATAACCCTGAGGGTCTTGTGCATCTCATCAATGAAATCCTGAGGGTCATCTTCTGGATTGGCATCTGAAAACACTGAAGGGTCTAACTGAAGAAATCTGTTCACCCTAGAACTAGTGGAATCCTCTTGCTGGCTGGATGAACTGGGCACAACATTTTACCTCTGGGCCTGAGAGGCCACTAGCTGAGTCAACATCTGAATAGCTCTCCTAAGATCCCCTATCAGAAATACCGGAACCAGAAACTGGGGCTGGAGGAGGAACATAAGCATCAACAGGAGGGATAGTGATACCCTCCGTAGGTGTAGGAATTGGGGTAGTCTGCCCTAGAGTAGAAGAATCGGGCAGAGTGATAGCAGGGCAGCTACCCTTACCTACAGTATCAAACAGTGGTTCATCAGCCACTCTTGAAGTGGCATTAGCATTGGCTTCCTGGCCAACTCTCGCCTTTTTCTTAGGTGCCATTTACTGAAAGATAGAACAATGCATTAGTTAGAGAGGGAACAAGTTCATCGCACGATCCAGAATATCAAAGAAGGGTGTTATTCCTAAATGCCCAAGTAGCCTCCAACTTATAGATATGGTCGACTTCACACCGATAAAAAGGACTCTACTAGACACAGCTTTGAGACATACTAGGACACTTTAAAATCTTAGGCTCTGATACCAAGTTTGTCATGGCCCAACCTCGGGAGGTGCGACCGACGCTCAATCGAGAAAACCCAACTGAGCAAGCCTTATCAAATACTTCCTACCCAACTCGATACGAATAAGGGAAACCATGCTTTCATTCATTTATTTAGACGAGGAAAGATAGTGCATTCTACAAGGTTAGTTCATTTTAAATCACAACATTTATCCGTAGTTAAGATTCCAAGATTACATACAATTACACCTTAGAGAAGCAAAAGTTAGGATTACAATGTAGTTCATAGACCCATCCAACACCCATACATAACCCACACATATGACGGAGCCTCTAAGGATACCCAAGACAGTGCTAACAACGCCGGCGACAAGGCCCCGGCTATACCTCAAAATAGACATCTATAACAAAAGGCATATCACAAAACCCCTTGAAGGAGGAAGAGGCTCATCAAGATTTGAGAAGAGGATGCTCCGCTACACACGATCGGCACTATCCGCTATGGATCCATCTACATATATTTACAAATGTAGCGCCCCCGACAAAAAGGACGTTAGTACCATGGAATAGTACTAGTATGTATCACTTAACACCATCTAGTTAGAAAGAACTATACAAGAATAGGAATTCACAAATATAACTCAAAACTTCAAACGACCACCACGTTATCAATCAAAAGAATCGTACAACTTCCACATCATTTTTCCATAGCTTTTTAGTTTTAGGCATTCCATACTATTCATCATATGTTTCCAATACCACCGCTATCTTGAGTGGAGTCCGATCTCGATCTGATCGGCTAGGTTGCCTCGTTTGAGACATATGCTTCAATCACAATCTCATTTTCCTTCTTATCCAGAATTCATTCACAATACCACCGCTATCTTGAGCGGAGTCCGATCCCGGCCCGATCGGCTAGGCCGCCTTACCAAGGCATTGTTTCTTTCTCATTAATTAATTCATTTCACATATATCATTTCATAGGCACTTGGGGCCACAACTTATCATATCATTCTTGGCACTAGGCCACATTTTACATCGTTCCCAATTTCAATATTAGCTTTGCCATTTAGGATAGTAAGTGCACACAAGAGCAATTTAAATTGTAAACATAGATAAGACTTCACGTAGATGACACAATATATTCAACTGCAATCTCGATTAAAGGTCTAAACATTTCAATACATAATTCATACCTTTGCCCCTTTCCAGTTGTCAAGATAGCACGTTGATCATGTTGGGACACATTTTTCACACATATAAGGTTACAACACCAACTCATGTAAAATAACAAGTAATGCAACAATTCAACTTTAATCATACCATGTCCACACAATCACCGATGAAGCTCAATTTCTAAAAGATGGGGAACTCTTAGCACTTCGATCTAATTACAAATTGAACCGAGAATTAGAGATGAGATTGAGATTCTAGCTTGTTTGAGCATATTATCAAACACTAAGGGTGCATTGTGATCTTAGGTCCTCTTTGAGAGAAATTTCTATCATTTTATACCCCAATTGCTTTCTTTTTAGCTCACTACCTCCCAATACTCTATGGTTTGATATGCATGCAAGAAATCCATTCTTATACCCATGAACCCCCTCCCCCAAGCTAAGTACTCTTTCTAGTGTGAATTTGAAACCGGAGATTAGGGGTCAAGTTTCTTACCTCTCGGGGTGAAGATTTAGGTGCCTTCACTTGATTATCTTCAATGTTTTAACAAGGATTTTTGGATCAATATTGATGAAAGTCACTTCCCCTCTCTAAGCCCCCCCCTCTCTAAAAGCATCAGGAAAACAAGCTCAAAATGAGCTATTACACCGTATATAACGCAGAGTTGAAATGTGGCCCGCAGAATGAACCACAAAAGTGCCCCCAAAAATTTGAACAGTCTGCCTGGGTATGCGGTAAAAATGCGGTCCACATACCCGTTATGCGGTCGCATAATGCACCGTAGAACTGCCTCTTTACAAAATCCCAAGGGAATTATGCGACGACTATGCGGTCCACATATCGGTTATGTGATCGCATACTTTAGCGCATATTTGACCTCAAATTTGACCAACACACTGACTCACTTTGCGGTGACTATGCTGTCTGCATACCTGATATGCGATCGCATTCTCGACCGCAAAAATTCAATTTTCTGGAAAACATTATTTCTTGACTTTTTGGAGCATAGATCAGTCCAAAAAGGTACGAAACGCTTTACGCATCCCTAACACATGATCCTAATTGCCATTACGAGCTTTCGGGTTTAGAGAAATTTTTTACGGGGCCTCACATTTCTTAATGTATTTAGAATTGTACGAAAGGTAGGACTCCCCTACTATATAAAGGGGGTTTGACCATTTATAAAAGGGGTCATATTCATGTTACAAATAGCAATACATCATATTCTTAAGCTCTCAATACTTTATTATTCTGTTCATACTTTCTAGTAAAGTACTTAATTGATTTGAGGGTGACCTAGCTCGAGGATCAAAGATACACATCTCATTTGGTTTGCTTTATTTCCGTTTTCAGTTAATTTTAATATCAATGTTGCATTTCTTTCAATTTGTTCTAAGTAACTCACGTGTCGTTAAAACCACCATTTAAATTTGATTGTTATCCATTTTTGGGTAAACATATATTTTTTGTATAGTAAAACCACAAACAACACTTTTATTTCACATAAAATCCAAGAACCATGGCTGCTGCATGCACTGGTTCTAAAACCATGCGTCTTCTCTCTGCTTAAGATAGCACTGATTTCACTCTTGTCCATATATGCCCACAACAAAAATTTCTGAATATGATTCTTAGAAGTTATAGCAGAACTAATAAGTGAAAAAGTCAAACCCTTTCTGCTGTCATATTTAGTCTTATTTTTGCTTTTCATATATTCTTTATCTTCATATTCTATTAACTAAAGAGAGACTTATAACTCGGTTCATTTCTCTTCAATCACAGATATGAGGATTCTTAATGGAGTTTTCTTAGCTTTGTTTGTTGTAACATTAGCTCTTATATGTTCAAGTGGATATGTGTTTTGCAAGAATAAAACAGAGTCATCATCATCAACACTGAAGATTTTTTTGGAGATAATCATTTGTTAATAACCCAGAAATATTCTGAGAGATTGGTCTGAAAACAATCCAAATTACTGCAAATGGAGAGGTGTTTCATGTTCAAGAAACTCAGAACAAGTGGTGAGCCTACACAATTCTGGTTCTTCAGTCAGTGGGTCAATTTCACTATCCATTTGCCTTTTGCATGACCTACTCCAACTTGATCTTTCTTTTCATCTGCTCTCAGGTGCCATTCCACCTACTCTTTCTAACTTTACTTCTTTGGAATCTCTCATCCTTTTTTCCAACCAACTCACTGGCCCCATCCCCACTAAAATTGGCTTGCTGAAAAATTTTCAAGTCCTTAGAATTGGTGATAATGGCCTAATAGTGACAATTCCAACTACTTTTGGTGATCTTGAAAATTTGGTCACTCTTGGCTTGGCTAAATACAACCTAGGTGGCAAGATTCCTACTGAACAAGGAAAACTCAGCCAGCTGGAGAACTTGAATTTAAAGGAGAATTAACTGGAAGGTCCAATTCCAGCTGAAATTGGAAACTACTCTAGCCTAGTTGCATTTAGTGTTACTGTCAACAATCTCAATGGTTCAATCCCAAAAGAATTGACAAACCTTAATAACCTTCAAGTTCTCAATTTTGCTAATAATAGTCTCTCTGGATAGATTCTTGCTGAGTTTGTTGGAATGAATGAGCTGCTTTATCTTAACTTGCTTGGTAATTGTTAGTTTCAATAGCTATGGAAGATGAAGCTCAGATGAAGAAGAGAAGGAAGCTTCGAGAAGACCAGTTGAGAGAACAGAATTTGTTATGAATTGAAAGGAGGAATTGTACTGTACAAACTACTTCTCTATCTACTATTCTGTTTATATACGTTGCATAACTAACTAAATAACTACTTGCTTAACCACTAATAACATTAACTCTACTTTAGCTAACTAGAGTTAGATAATCTCGAGTACTCTCAACACTCCCCCTCAAGCCAATGGCTTGAACAAGTTCTGTACTCCAAGCCTCCCTAGCAAGTAATCATGTTGAAGTTTTTCTAGACCTTTTGTGAGTAGATTAGACAATTGTTCCTTGGTTGAGACGTGCTATGTTCTCAGTATTCCTTGTGCAATCCTTTCTCTTACAAAATGACAATCAATGTCTATGTGCTTTCATGGAAAATTGGATTAGCTGCTATTTGAATTGCAGCCTTGCTGTCACACTTATAGCTTCATATGTAACTCATATCCACTTCAAGATCTTTTAACAATCAAACAAGCTAAGTTATTTCAGCTGTACATGAAGTCATGCTTCTGAACTCAGCTTTAGCTGAGTTTCTGGACACTGTCTCTTGTTTTTTTGACTTCCAAGAGATTAGTGCATCCCCATACATTACTAAATATCCTGTTACTGACCTCCTGGTTTAAAAACATGCTCCCTAGTCTAAGTCACAGTAATCACTTAGTTTATTGGTATTTTGTGTAGGCATCAACAACCCTAAACTTGGGGCTTCTTTTAGATATCTTACTACTCTAAGTGTTGCTTCCATATGAGACTCCTTTGGGCAATGCATGTTTTGACTCAGCACTTGTGCAACAAAGGATAAGTCATGTCTTGTCGTGGTTAGGTATAGAAGTCTGCCCCTAGTCTTTGATAACCTCCTGGATCTTTGAGTAGTTTATCTTCATGCTCCTCATTACCTTTTATACATCTATCATATTCTTTAGAAGTTAGCTTCCTATTCACTTCAAATGGTGTTACTGCTAGTCTTACTCCCCCTAGCCCTGATTTAGAGATGAGTTCAAGTTCATACTTCCTTTGGCACATCACAATCCCTTTCTTGGACCTTGCAAACTTAATGCCTAGAAAGAATTTAAACTAACCTAGATCCTTCATTCTGAACTGACTTTGTAGATCTTTTCTTATTTGATTCAATAGAGATTGGTTGTTGCATGTGATGAGTAGATCATTAACATAGACAAGGATCATTATTAGATCACTACCTACCTTCCTTGTCAATAAGGATTAGTCATAGTGACTCTGTTGGAACCCCATCTCCAGCAGTGACTCTATCAGCTTTTTGTTCCATTGTTTAGGTGCTTATTTAAGACCATATAGGGATTTGTGAAGTTTGCAGACCTTCAAGGACTCCCCCTGACTGCTAAACCCCTCAGGAACATGCATATACACCTCTTCTAGTATCTCCTCATTGAGGAAGACATTGTGGACATCCATTTGATAAATAGTCCATTGCTTAGCTGCAACAAGAGCTACCACAATCCTGATTGTCACCATCTTGGCTATTAGGGAGAAGGTCTCATTATAGTCAAGTCCTTCTCTTTGATTGTAGCCTTTGGCAACCAAACTAGCCTTGTATCGCTCAACCTCCCCTGAGGCTCTATTCTTAGTTATGAAGATCCATTTGCATACAATTGGCACCTTACGAGGTGGCAAGTCAACAATGCTCCATGTATGATTGTCTTCCAAGGCAACTATCTCAATTGCATGGCTTATATCCACTTTGGGTCAGCAGAGGCTTCTTTGAGTGTCTTTGGTTGTGACAAGGCTAAATAAGTAGAGAGAGCTTATAGATATACTGGCTTGAGCTGTTTATAAGATACAAATTATGATAAGGGATATGGGCAAGATTGCTTGAAGCCTTTGGTTACATAGTATTGTAGCCATAGGGAGGCTTACTTGGCCTGGAGGACCTTCGAGGAATCAATGGAGAGGTTTCAGCTGATGAAGGAACTTGCTCAGATAGAGTATGGTCAATGCATGATGACGAAGAAGGTTAGCCAACTCTGATGTATTAGTAAATTGTGCAGGTGTCTCACTAGGATGAGAAGGGATAGCAGGAGACTCACATGAGTGTGTAGAAAGACATGGAACATGGATTTTATCATTCCCATATTGTACACCATCAGAAGACATAAGATCTAGGACTGGAAATACTGGAGTTCTTGCTACTTTCATGTTCTTGAAAAGAAATAGGTTCTCCTGAAACACTACATGCCTGCTTACCAAGAAACTCTGAGAGTGAAGATCATGCAATTTGTACCCTTTCTGGGTAGTAGCATATCCCATGAACACTGTGGTCACAGCTCTGGAGGCAAACTTGTCTACTATCTTGTGAGCAGCAACATAGCATCGAACCCAAATACATTCAGATGAGAAAGTGAGGGAGCATAAGAGTACAACATTTCAAATGGAGATCTGTCAGCAGTAACTCTTGAGGGTAGTCTGTTAATCAGATAGACAGTTGTGGCCACACACTCCCCTAGAACCTTAATGGTATTCCAGCTTGGAATCTGAGGGATCTAACCATATTTAGGATAGTTCGGTGCCTTCTTTTAGCAATCCCATTCCGTTGTGGGGTGTAGACACATGTGCTTTAATGATTAATCCCAAATTCAGACATACGGGTTTTGACCTCATGACTGAAGAATTCACCTCCATTATCTATCCTTAGAGACTTAACTGAACTAGAGAATACATTATTCACTTTATTCAGAAAGTCTCTTAGCACATCTATGGTGTCTTACTTAGAGACAATTAAGCAGATTCAAGTGTATCTTGTGAAGTCATCTACAATTGTATCAAAGAATATTTTCCCATCATATGTTGGGAACATCACAATATATTAATTCAAATGCAGCTTTTGAGACAGTAGTGCTCAGTTGAAAAGGTAATTTTTTTGCTTGGCCAAAGGGCACATAGTACAAAATCATCGATCACATGGTTTTAGCTTGCTGAGAACTCATGCTTTCTAATCACCTCAATAGGTGCATGAACTAATCTCTTATGCCATAGTGAACAAGAATCAGAAACACTAGCACCACTATTGTTGTTCTCACTATCAGTTATAACACCACCTTTATTGTCTGCATTAACTACATTATCTAAAGACTTAGCTATAGTATGTAAAGAACTTCCTTGCAATGAGCTTCCCTGTAGTATGTAGTGTCCCAGTTCCTCCTTACCAATCCCCTTTACCTAACCACTATAGATATCTTGAAAGATACAGATGTCAAGGAAGAATGCAACTAAACACTGTAACTCCTCGGTAAGTTTAGATACTGAAAGCAGGTTGTATTTGAAATTAGGTATACATATAGAACATCACTGATGTCCTGATTAGTGAACACAGATAATTTTCCTCTGTGTGTAACTAATACTACTTCTCTTATAGGTAAATGTACTTTGTATCTCTCAAACTCTAGAACAAGCTGACAAGATTTCAACAACTGCAGGCTAGATGTCATGTGGTTGGAGGCTCTAGTATCTATTATCCATCTATTCTTAACAAATTGATATAACAAGGCAATCGGAGTACATGTTGCTGTAGTCTTGCAAGAAGTGCCTTCTTCCATGCCTTTGTTGAGCAACTGAACAATTTGTTGATATTGTTTATGTGTGAAGAAGGGAGCTGGCTGCTGAACGGACTTCTGAATTACTGATTGTAGAGGCTCCTATGTAAAGTAAGGAGTAGGGTGTTGAATAGGTTGCTGAGGTATTTGAAGATTCTGTTGATTCTGCATTTCAAAGACCATTTTTAGATTGTTGTTAGTGACCTAGTAGGCATCACCAGGGGCATGGCATGCGGCAGGACTTGCATAGTTTGCATACACTCCAAGACTACCTCACTTCTTCTTAGACTTGAAGTCTGAGGTGTAACCAACTAACTTGTAACAAGTCTCCTTTGTATGTCATTTGCAATGACAGTAATCACACTGAGGGATCTTCTTCTAAGGCCTAAGATTTCCCTTACAGTTACTGGACCTCTGTTACTGAACATTGTGTTACCTTCAGCAACTTCTGCAACTTGTACTACCTGTGTAAAGTTAACTGGACTCCTGTGACTCTCAAGATCAACAACCAAGGAGTAGGCTTTGTTGAGATTAAGAATTGGAGACATCATCATAATCTGACTTCTAGCTTGTGAATAAGAATAATTTAGGCATGTGAGGAACTATAGAAGTCTATGATATTCAAAATGAGTAGCATACTTTTTAGATTCTGTGAATGGACACCTAGGTCAAGGCATGAGTGCATCTAATTCATCCCACAAATCTCTAAGCTTAGAGAAATAGTCAGCAACAGACATAGTTCCTTGAATGAGTGTGTGAATCTCCCTGTGGAGATGAATGACTATAGATCCATTTACTTTATTAAACCTTTCCTTTAGATCTTCCTAGTCCTTATGAGCATTGGACATATATACAACAATACTTAGAAATCCTGGTCGTACTGCATTCATTATCCACGACAAAACTACACCATTCACCTTTTCCCATTAGTCATGTAGATCTGGTTCAAATTTAGACTTAGGGTACCTTCCATCAACAAAACCTAACTTGCTTTTGCCTAGCAAACCAATTTGCATAGATCTACTCCATATAGCATAGTTATTTGAGCTTATCAATTGAAGAGAAATCAGAGAGCTAACTGGAGTATCTGTAGGTTGTAGGTAGAGATTGATTGTGATCGATTGTGGCAACCCTAGTTGCACTGGTCGTCCGAGATTCATGTGCAGGTAAGTGATTGTTTTCATCATCTGTAATTGCCATTTTTCAGCTTCCTTGAGTCCAATTCAACTCGATTTCGAAGAAGACCTAACTTCAATACTTTGTCACTTTGAGATAATTCAACACTGAATGCATTAATTCAAGTGACTTAGAGAACGAAAAATCAGAAAATTGAGCTTAGATTAGAGATACATGCTCTGATACCATGTTAGATTCCATAGCTATGGAAGATGAAGAAGAAAAGGAAGCTTCAATAAGAGAAGGAAGCTTCAAGAAGACCAGTTGAGAGAACATAATTTGTTATTAACTGAAAGGAGGAATTGTACTGTACAAACTACCTCTCTTTCTATTTTTCTATTTATATACATTGCATAACTAACAAACTAACTAACTACTTGCTTAACATTAATTAAATTATCTATACTTAAGCTAATTAGAGTTAGATAATGTCGAGTACTCTCAACAGTTGTAACACCCCATAAATTTGAATCCGTTGTAGATGTAATAAATGAGCATTCATGTGATGGTTATCAATTGGTTATGATAATAAGTGTACGAGGCATATAATAAGTGATTTGGGGTCCAAGGAGAGGCCTAAGTCTAAGTCAAGTTTGAAAATTTCATGACAAACTAAAATTCCAAATGAGCATGCACAAGACCAAATTTCGCACGAGCATATATACATTTATATAAGGTATTATGTGATTCAAAACCCATAAAATGAAATGTCTTTGAGTCTAGTTTCTAACGCTTCAAACCGTTCATTATTTGGACACTCCTACCAGAAGTTATGACCAAATTACCAAAAGCAGCGCAGACTTTTACACTACCGCACCGCCCCACGCGCCGCCCCATGCGGCGCGGCTGTGTAAATTAACAAAGCACCTCCAAATTTCGTTTCTAAACACATTTTGCATTACCACGCCGCCCCATGTGTCGCCCCATGCACCGCGGCTGTGCAAATTTGTGTTTTTTGTCAACCCGACCCTATTTTGATATAAAACTTTCGGGGGTTATTTTCCCCACTTTATTTGGACGAATTTTAGGGTCTTCCTTCACCCTCTCAAGACCTCCAACCCCTCCCATCGTCAAGGTAAGTAATACCCATTATCTTGCTGTGAATTTCATCATTTATACACTAGTATTGATGAAATCTATGCATAAATACTTAGATCTTCAAGGGATTTCTTCAAAATCTCAAAGGAGGGTTTTGCAAGATTTCTTCCAAAAAGGTAATCCTACACCCTTATACTTATAGGTATGGATTTATTAAGGGAATATGAGTATGAATAAATATTGGAACTCTTGGTATGGTGATTGGAAACCATAAGTTCCCAATTTGATTACACAACTATTATAGAGATTGAAAGATGTTTATTTAATGAAACTTTATTGGTTGAGTGTGGATGGATGGTCATATATGTGATTTTGGGAGTTATAAATTGGCTAATCATGATGGTGGGATAAATTGTTGATGAATGGTAGTAGTTAGATGAACTAATTATATGACGATGAGATGTAGAGATTTAGGCTTACAAGGTGTTTGATAATATGCCTAAATGGCTTAAGTTATGAAATTTGTTATTAATATTGGGTTCCATTGGATGTTGCTATTGTAGATTGAAGGTTCTTAGTACTGTGGATCATTGTAGTATCATTAAGGGGCGAAATTGAGGTATGTAAGGCTAACTCTTTACGTTTGAGAATGTCTATGATTCTCCCTACTTCCCATTCATTATGATCATTACCAGTTTCCCTGAGAAAGTAACTATGCCTCGGTTCCCTGAATAGTAGTAGAACTTCTATTCTCTAGATGGCATAGTCTCATAATCATTCGATATTCTATGAGTTTCAGTTATGATAAATCTACTTATTATGAATACTCATCTCAGTCTAATCCTATTCACTAATTCAGTATCATGTAACTTGGTATGACTCATTATTTCAGTACCATGTATTGTAATATGATTCTCAGTTCCTGATCTTATATTCTTGAATATTGAACACCTGCATTTGGGCCTGAGGCCGCAGTTTATGCTTTATGCATTTTGGACCTGAGGTCGCAGTTATGTATACGTATACTTGGGCCCGAGGCCGCAGTTGTGCACACACATACACACACACACACACACACACACACACACACACACATATATATATATATATATATATATATATATATATATATATATATATATATATATATATATATATATATATGAGGCCGCAGTTTAATATTCAGTTAAACAGGTTGTTCATCATTCAGAAGAGGGAGTATTCACATCCTTACTTCCTTTTTCAGTTTTCAGTTTATCAGCTAGCAGTTTCAGTTTCAGTATTGACAGTTCTTTTGTTCAGCTATTTTACATACCAGTACAATTCAAATGTACTGACGTCCCTTTTGCCCGCGGGCCTGTATCTCGCGATGCAGGTAACAATTTGCAGGTTGACGATTCTGCTTGTTAGGACATCTCGTATTAGCTATTGGTGAGCCCTAGTCTTCTGGGGCCTTATCTCTCTTTTATTTTAGTCATTATAGTATTTCAGTTAATAAGGTATACCGGTGACCTTGTCCCGGTAAACAGTTAGCATTTTCAGTATTTTTTAGAGGCTTCGCAGACTATAACCGAGTCAGTCAAATATCAGCAGGCTTTCATGTGTTAGCCTTGGCGGCTACTTGTTTATACTTGCAGGCCTTTCAGTATTTTCTGCATCTATGATATTTCAGTCAGACTCTTTAGTAGATTATCATGTTTTACATTTACCTCTAGCTCATAGTTATACCACATGTTGATCCAGCCATGCAGTTGGTTCGCTCGGTCACATACAGTCAGGCACCGAGTGTCGTGTTATGCCCAGACCATGGTTCGGGGCGTGACAAAGCTTGGTATCAGAGCCCTAGGTTCAAGAGTCCTAGGGAGTCTACGAAGCCATGTCTAGTGGGGTCTCTTTTATGTGTGTGTGCGCGCCACACATGTAAACAGTTGACCACCAAGACATCTAAGATTATTTCATTTCTTTCATACTCTAGATCGTGCAGTTAGAGCTTTGCTTTCAGGAATCTTTCTAACCCGTGCGAATTGCGTATTTCAGAAAAATGCCTGCAAAAAGAAAGTACACTAGGAGGGCCTCAGCTACTATCCAGGGGGCCACAACTAATGCTGCTTAGGAGGAGGACACTCCAGCTCAGGGCGTTTCAGCGGGCTCAATGCCTAGTGCTTCAGACATGGATGTCAGGGGAGCTATCCAGTTGCTCACCCAGATTGTTGCTAATCAGGCTCAAAGGCAGGGAACAAGTGATGTTCATGAGATGGGTAGTTCCAGGTCTAGGGAATTCCTCAACATGAAACCTCCCATCTTCACAGGGTCCAAAAAGGATAAGGATCCGCAAAACTTCATTGATGAGGTTCAGAAGATATTTCGAGTGATGCATGCTACAGACACTGAGGCAGCAGAGCTTGCTGCGTACCAGCTGAAGGATGTTGCCAACACTTGGTATGAAACATGGGAAGAGTCCCGAGGGGAGGATGCGGATCTTGCGACTTGGAAGGAGTTTGCAAATGCGTTCCTTGAGCACTTTCTACCCATTGAGGTCTTGGAAGCTAAGACTTTGGAGTTTGAGAGACTCAGACAGAATGATATGAGTGTGAATGAGTACTACCTCAAGTTCGTCTCTCTAGCCAAGTATGCTCCGAAAATGGTACGTGATATGAGGGCCAGAGTTAGGCGGTTTGTGTTGGGGCTTTCAGATGATTTGTTTGCTGATGCTAATATAGCTGCTCAGAATAATGACATGACCATCACTAAGATGGTTGCCTTTTTTCAAGGGAACGAAGACAGGTTGAAGGAAGAAGAGCGGCTACAGAGAGAGAAGGAGAGGGAATTCAGCAAAAGAGCTAAGTCTGCAGGAAATTTCAACCATGGGGGATCTCAAGCAGGAGGCAATCGCCAGTTTTTCAAGAAATCAAAATTAGGACCTGCTCCATCTTCATCTAGTGCACCGGTTCCGAGGTCGAAGTTTAACAAGAAAAACTAGAATTTCAGAACAGCAGACTCGTAGTCACAGGCTAGTGTGGTCTACAGAGTCCCTAGTTACCCTATTTGCAACACGTGTGGTAAGAGGCACCTAGGGTTATGTCGTTTGGGCACAAATGGTTGCTTTGGGTGCGGTCAGCAGGTACACTTCTTGAGGAATTGTCCATCGGGAAAGCAGAACAATGGAGGCAATGCAGCTCAGTCCACTAATTCAGTAGCCCATCATAACTCTCAAGCCCAACAAGGGCGCGGTGCAGCAAAGTCTAATAGTGCAGGCGGTGGTCGAAACCGCTTGTATGCACTGGCAGACTGTCAGGATACAGAGGCTCGTGGGGATGTTGTCACAAGTATGCTAACAATATTCACTTTTGATGTCTATGCTCTTATAGATCCGGGATCCACCCTATCTTATGTAACCCCATATATTGCAAAGAAATTTGGGATAGAACTAGAAAAGTTGTGTGAACCCTTTGAAGTGTCCACTCCAGTTGGAGAATCAGTTATAGCAAGGTGCATCTATAAGGGATTTCCAGTCAAAGTGCATCATCGTCTTACTGTAGCAGACTTAGTAGAATTGGAGATGTTAGACTTCGATGTGATCATGGGCATGGATTGGTTAGAGTCATGTTATGCCAAAGTGGGTTGTAGAACCAAAATAGTAAGTTTTGAATTTCCTGGTGAACCAGTATTAGAATGGAAGGGTGATGCAGTAGTGCCTAGGGGTAGGTTTATTTCCTATCTTAAAGCCAGAAAGATGATCTCCAAGGGATATATCTATCACCTGGTTCGAGTTAAGGATGCAGATGCTCAGATCCCCACTCTCTAGTCGGTACCAATTGTAAATGAGTTTCCAGAAGTGTTTCCCAAAGATCTCCCTGGAATTCCTCCCAATAGAGAGATTGACTTTGGAATTGATCTACTTCTAGGCACTAAGCCAATATCTATTCCGCCTTACAAAATGGCTCCAGCAGTGTTGAAAGAGTTAAAAGTCCAGTTGAAAGACCTTTTAGATAAGGGATTTATAAGGCCAAGTGTCTCACCTTGGGGCACACCGGTCTTGTTTGTCCGAAAGAAGGATGGGTCGTTGCGTATGTGCATTGACTATCGTCAGTTGAATAAAGTCACCATCAAGAACAAGTACCCTCTTCCCAGAATAGATGATTTATTTGATCAACTTCAGGGTGCCCAGTGTTATTCCAAGATTGACCTCAGATCGGGATACCATCAGTTGAAGGTTAAGGAAGTCGATATTCCAAAAATAGCTTTTAGGACTCGATATGGGCATTTTGAATTTTTGGTAATGTTATTTGGTTTAACGAATGCACCAGCAGCTTTCATGAACCTTATGAATAGGGTCTTCAAGCCTTATCTTGATTTGTTTGTTATCGTGTTTATTGATGATATCTTGATTTATTGTCGTAGCGAGACTGACCATGCCGAACATCTCAGAATTGTGTTGCAGACACTGCAAGATCACAAACTATATGCAAAATTTTCTAAGTGTGAATTCTGGTTGAAATCAGTAGCGTTTTTGGGCCATGTCATCTCAGGGGAAGGCGTGAAGGTGGACTCTAAGAAAATAGAGGCGGTGAAGAATTGGCCTAGACCCACCTCAGTATCTGATATAAGAAGTTTCTTGGGTCTAGCAAGCTATTATAGGCATTTCGTAGAGGGATTTTCTTCTATCTCGTCCCCTTTGACTAGATTAACTTAGAAGAAAGTCAAGTTTCAATGGTCGGATGCGTGCGAGAAAAGTTTTGAGGAGTTAAAGAAGAGATTGACTTCAACTCCAGTCATGACACTACCAGAAGGAACCGAAGGGTTCGTTGTTTATTGTGATGCTTCAGGGGTTGGTCTTGGGTGTGTATTAATGCAGCACGGTAAAGTCATAGCCTACGCGTCGAGACAGCTCAAGGCTCACGAGAAGAATTATCCAACTCATGACCTTGAATTAGCAGCTGTGGTGTTCGCGCTTAAGATTTGGCGCCATTATTTGTATGGGGTACATGTTGACATTTTTCAGATTACAAGAGTCTCCAGTACATCTTCAAGCAAAGAGAATTAAATCTGCGTCAGAAAAGGTGGCTCGAATTACTTAAGGATTATGATGTTGATATCCTCTATCATCCGGGGAAAGCAAATGTTGTAGCCGATGCTCTCAGTCGGCGTTCTATTGGGAGCTTAGCTCATGTTGAGGAAGACAAGCGAACTATGATGAAGGAAGTCCACCACTTAGTAAATCTAGGAGTTCGACTTTTGGACTCCGAAGATGGTGGCGTTGTTCTCCAGAACAGGGCTGAATCCTCCTTAGTAGCCGAAGTAAAAGAAAAACAGTTTAGTGATCCCTACTTATTGCAGCTGAAGGAAGGAATTCACAAACACAAGACTATGGCTTTTGAATGAGGGGGAGATGATGGCACCTTGAGATATAGAGGCAGACTATGCGTTCCAGACGTAAATGGGCTCAGAGAGCGGATTATGTCAGAAGCCCACAATTCCAGGTATTCTATTCACCCAGGTTCCACAATGATGTATCATGATCTTAAGGAGGTTTATTGGTGGAATGATATGAGAAAGAATATAGCAGATTTCGTGGCTAAGTGTCCAAATTGCCAGCAGGTGAAAGTCGAACACCAGAGGCCTGGCGGTTTAACTCAAAATATAGAAATTCCCATTTGGAAATGGGAGATGATAAACATGGACTTCATAACAGGTCTACCTCGCTCGTTCCGGAAGCATGATTCGATTTGGGTGATTGTAGACCGACTTACCAAGTCAGCTCACTTCTTGCTAGTGAAGACTACAGATTCGGCCGGGGATTATGCCAAGTTGTATATCAAAGAAATTGTCCGATTGCATGGGACTCCTTTGTCCATTATCTTAGATCGTGGTGCTCAGTTCACAACAAACTTTTGGAAATCCTTTCAGAAGGGATTGGGCACAAGGGTGAACCTCAGCACCGCTTTTCATCCTCAGACAGATGGCCAGGCGGAACGCACCGTTCAAACTCTTGAGGATATGTTGAGGGCATGTGTTATTGATTTTAAAGGTAATTGGGACAATCATCTACCTCTCATTGAGTTTGCTTATAATAACAGCTATCACTCTAGTATCAAGATGGCACCGTACGAAGCTCTGTATGGGCGAAGGTGTAGATCACCAATTGGTTGGTTCGAAGTCGGAGAAGCAGAGTTGTTAGGACCTGATTTGGTCTATCAGGCCATGGAGAAAGTCAATTTGATACAAATGCATTTGAAGACGGCTCAAAGTCGCCAAAAGTCCTATTCGGACGTACAGCGTAGAGACTTAGATTTCCAAGTTGATGATTGGGTGTTTCTGAAAGTATCGCCCATGAAAGGCGTTATGAGATTTGGGAAGAAGGGGAAACTTAGTCCCCACTATATTGGTCCTTATAGAATCCTGCGAAGGATCGAACATGTGGCTTATGAGTTAGAATTGCCACAACAACTAGCTGCTGTACACCCAGTGTTTCATGTGTCCATGTTAAAGAAATTCATGGGAGACCCATCACTTGTGGTTCCTACGGAGATTATAAGGGTTAAGGACAGCCTGTCTTATGAGGAAATTCCAGTGGCTATTCTTGACTGACAAATCCACAAGCTCAGAACTAAGGAAATTGCTTCAGTAAAAGTGCTTTGGAGGAATCAAAAGGTTGAAGAGGCTACATGGGAAGCCGAGGGGGACATGAAGTCCAAATATCCCCATCTCTTTGAAGAGCAAAAGGAAAACGTGGAAGGTAATTAACCTTTCCATTCAGGTCTTATATTATAATCTCTATGTCCTTCAGTATTTACTCAGCGTAGTATTTAGTGATCACGTGCTCGTTCAGTTTGATATACATGTATTCATAATATTTCAGTATTCTCATATCTCCATAACACCTGTTTAATGACCATAGATAGTCGTAGTTGCAGTCAGGACCATCATTCGAGGACGAATGATCCCAAGGGGGAGATAGTGTAACACCCCGTAAATTTGAATCCATTGTGGATGTATTAAATTCATATTCATGTGATGGTTATCAATTGGTTATGATAATAAGTGTATGAGGCATATCATAAGTGATTTGGGGTCCATGGAGAGGCCTAAGTCTAAGTCAAGTTTGAAAATTTCATGATAAACTAAAATTCCAAATGAGCACGCACAAGACCAAATTTTGCACGATAATATCTACATTTATATAAGTTATTATTTGATTCAAAACCCATAAAATGAAAGTTCTTTGAGTCTAGTTTCTAACGCTTCAAACCGTTCATCATTTGGACACTCCTACCAGAAGTTATGACCAAATTACCAAAGGTAGCGCATACTTTTACACTACTGCGCCGCCCCACACGCCGCCCCATGCGTAAATTAACAGAGCACCTCCAAATTTCATTTCTAAACACATTTTTAATAACCACGCCACCCCATCCGTCGCCCCATGACCGCGGCTGTGCAAATCTACGTTTTTTGTCAACCCGACCCTATTTTGATATAAAACCTTTGGGGGTTATTTTCCCCACTTTATTTGGACGATTTTTAGGGTCTTCCTCCACCCTCTCAAGACCTCCAACCCCTCCCATCGTCAAGGTAAGTAATCCCCACTATCTTGCTGTAAAGTTCATCATTTATACACTAGTATTGATGAAATCTATGCATAAATACTTAGATCTTCAAGGGATTTCTTCAAGAACTCAATGGAGGGTTTTGCAAGATTTCTTCCAAAAAGGTAATCCTACACCCTTATACTTATATGTATGGATTTATTAAGGGAATATGAGTATGAATAAGTATTGGAACTCTTGGTATGGTGATTGGAAACCATAAGTTCCCAATTTGATTACACAACTATTATAGAGATTGAAAAATGTTTATTTAATGGAACTTTGTTGGTTGAGTGTGGATGGATGGTCATATATGTGATTTTGGGAGTTATAAATTGGCTAATCATGATGGTGGGATAAATTGTTGATGAATGGTAGTAGTTAGATGAACTAATTATATGACGATGAGATGTAGAGATTTAGGCTTACAAGGTGTTTGATAATATGCCTAAATGGCTTAAGTTATGGAATTTGTTAGTAATATTGGGTTCCATTGGATGTTGCTATTGTAGATTGAAGGTTCTTAGTATTGTGGATCATTATAGTATCACTAAGGGGCAAAATTGAGGTATGCAAGACTAACTCTTTACGTTTGGGAATGTCTATGATTCTCCCTACGTCCCATTCAATATGACCATTACCAGTTTCCCTGAGAAAGTAACTATGCCTCGGTTCCCTGAATAGTAGTAGAACTTCTATTCTCTAGATGGCATAGTCTCATAATCATTCGATATTCCATGAGTTTCAGTTATGATAAATCTACTTATTATGAATACTCATCTCAGTCTAATCCTATTCACTAATTCAGTATCATGTAACTTGGTATGGCTCATTATTTCAGTATCATGTATTGTAATATGATTCTCAGTTCCTGATCTTATATTCTTGAATGTTGAACACCTGCATTTGGGCCTGAGACCGCAGTTTATGCTTTATGCATTTTGGATCTGAGGTCGCAGTTATGTATACGTATACTTGGGCCCGAGGCCGCAGTTGTGCACATATATATATACATATTGGTCCTGAGGCCTCAGTTTAATATTCAGTTAAACAGGTTGTTCATCATTCAGAAGAGGGAGTATTCACATCCTTACTTCCTTTTTCAGTTTTCAGTTTATCAGCTAGCAGTTTCAGTTTCAGTATTGACAGTTCTTTTGTTCAGCTATTTTACATACCAGTACAATTCAAATGTACTGACGTCCCTTTTGCCCGCGGGCCTGTATCTCGCGATGCAGGTAACGATTTGCAGGTTGACGATTCTGCTTGCTAGGACATCTCGTATCAGCTATTGGTGAGCCCCAGTCTTCCGGGGCCTTATCTCTCTTTTATTTTAGTCATTATAGTATTTCAGTTAATAAGGTATACCGGTGACCTTGTCCCGGTAAACAGTTAGCATTTTCAGTATTTTTTAGAGGCTTCGCAGACTATAACCGAGTCAGTCAGATATCAACAGGCTTTCATGTGTTAGACTTGGCGGCTACTTGTTTATACTTGCAGACCTTTCAGTATTTTCTGCATCTATGATATTTCAGTCAGACTCTTTAGTAGATTATCATGTTTTACATTTACCTCTAGCTTATAATTATACCACATGTTGATCCAGCCATGCAGTTGGTTCGCTTGGTCACATGCAGTCAGGCACCGAGTGCCGTGTTACGCCCAGACCATGGTTCGGGGCGTGACAACAGTAATCAGCTTCAAGGTTCGATCCCAAAGTCGTTGGAAAAATTGAGCAACTTTAAGAATTTAGACATGTCTGGAAACATAGTTACTAGTGAAATCCCAGGAGAATTCGGCAACATAGGTCAGCTACTATTCTTGGCTCTGACAAGCAACAATCTTTCTTATAGCATACCGAAAAGCATTTGTTCCAATGCGGGAAGCTTGGAACACTATGATGCTATTTGAAAACAAACTTTTTGGTCAAATACTTGTGCAATTGAGAGAATATAGGTCAGTAAAGTAGCTCAATTTGTCTAATAACACGCTCAGTGGTTCGATACTAGTAGAGCTATACGAGTTGGTTGAGTTGACGGATCTCCTTCTTAACAATAACACTTTGGTTTGTTCGATTTCTCCATCGATAGCAAACCTCACTAATCTGCAAACGTTGGAATTGTCTCACAATAACTTACGTGGAAACATACCAAAAGAGATGGGAATGCTTGGGAACCTTGAGATCCTCTTTCTATATGAGAACCATTTATTTGAAGATATCCCTGTATACAGTCAAAATCGAGCTCTACGGTCGAAATCGGGCTCGTATATTGCATGACAGATCGGGATAAAACTTAAAAGGTTGAAGATCGACCCTAGATTTTATCGAACTAGGAAACGTGGTCAGAATGCTCGTCTTCAAGAACATCGAGTCCATGACCCCGAAAACGACCCCTTGACATCATAATTGGTGAACTTCTTGCTCGGATAAAATGTGGCTTGTTCTCTCTTCCCGAATATATCATGTTGTCCATATACACAACTAAAACTATTTTCCAAGACCGTCAAATACCGGAATAAAGGTCTTTCGGGTTCGGGCAGAACCAACACCGGTGGATTAGATATATAATCGTTGATTCTATCAAAAGCTTCTTGACACTCATTTGTCTAGTTTATTGTTGTGTCTTTCTTCAACTACTCTAATATGGGCTCACAAGTGGTGGTAAGGTAGTGGTGAATCTGCTGATATAATTCAATCTCCTTAGAAGACTCATGACCTCTTTCTTGCCATTCACAGGTGGCAAATCCTGAATAGACTTTATCTTTCTCGGTCTAATTCGATACCTCTCCGACTGACTGTAAACCCCCAAGAGTTTTATAGAAGGAACTTTGAATGCACATTTAGTGGGGTTAACTTCAAATATGCGCAACCTCTAAAAGAATTTCCTCGAATCTCGCACATGAACTTCTTGCATTCTAGTAATTTGAGGGCTTAAAGATTTCACCTGTTTGACTGTAGGTTGAATTTTATTCTACCAAGTTCAGATTTTGGTTCCGCAACTTGGAGTAGGTTCATTTCACAATTTATTACTTGTTTGCAAAATTTGGTGCAAAACACAATTGATTTGACGTGATTCAGACGTCTGGTTGTAAATATCTATGTTCTTGAGTTTCTTTGAAAATTTTATACATTTTGATGTCTGATTCACAGTTCTAGGTGTTATTTTGGTATTTTGATCGTGCGAGCAAGTTTGTATGATATTATTAGACTTGTATGGATGTTTGGTTTAGAGTCTTGAGGGCTCGGGCAAGTTTTGGACGCATTTCAGAGAGTTTATAGTAGTTCAGATTTTTGCTAGTGCTCAAATCTCGCATTTACGAGAAATTGGTCGCATTTGTGTCTGGTGAATTGCATGCTTCATGATCACATTTGTGAAGAGCATAGTGTCCTGAAGAGTTCGCATTGCGAGCTCCCAATCGCATTTGCGATTATAGCCTGGCCTGTGTATTGGTCGCATTTGCGATCACTGGGGTCGCTTTTGAGGATTGTGCATGTTTTCATTTGTAAACAAATCAACGCATTTGCAATGAAAGTAGAGGTGTGAGATTCCTTGCATTTGAGATAAATTCTTTGCATTTGCAGGGTTCTAATTTTTGAACCCCAAGTCACATTTACGACATCTATGACTGGACAAATAGACGAGGGACTGGATATTTAGCCTCATATTCATATTTTTGAACCCTATGATCAGTAGGAGGCAATTTTAAATAGGGAATATTATCTACAAACTTTGGGTGAGTGAATATAATGCATTTCTTATAATATTCCATTAACTTATCTTAGATTTTCACATCAAAATCATGTGAATCAAAGTGAATATTTCTTAAACCTTGTCAACTTTTTTGAAAAAATGAAATTGAGTTTTGAGAGTCAATTTGGACTCGAATTTTGAAACTAATCACATATATGAACTTGTAGGATCATGGGTAGTCGGAATCTACCATCGCCCTCGGGCTTTGACAAGGCAAGTCCCGGGTTGACTTTAGTTGGCTTTTTAGGAAAAGAATAAAGATCTTAGATTTATCTATTGTAATTGATTTCCCTATCATTGTTTGATGATATCAAGTCAATTTTGGTTATATTTGGCTTGGAAGTGAATTTTAGAGGAAAGGCCCTGGTTGAGCTTTGATTTGGTCGCGGAGCGAGGTAAGTGTTTCGTCTAATCTTGATTTGAGGTAACTAGGAACCCTGAACTATATGTTATGTGAATTATGTGTGTAACTGCGTATATGCGAGTTGACGAGTGAATGCGTGCCAACAAATTGATTTTTTCCATGTCCTTCCTCGTATTTCATGAATTATATTATTCCATGCCTTAACTGTTACATGCTTTAGTTGATTTCTATGTCATAATTGATTACATGTCATTAATTATTCTTCTATTCAACTGTTCGTCCCTTCCACGACTCTGTGATCAATTGCTACTTGCCTTAATTTTCATATTTTCATACCTTAATTGTCACATACTTGACTTGGCTTGTTGCTTTTACACTATCTGTAGAATTCTTTGATTAGAACGCGATTCCTTTATTGCTTTACTTTCATATTCTTTAATTGTAGAGATGCATGTAAATTGAGGTATTTGATTGATTACATTTATTGAATTTATTTATGGATCGGATTGCACACTGCAGCGGTTGTCTTATGGTGGAATAAGGGAGGAGTGCGACATTATTTATAATGATACGGTGGGATCGGGTTGTGATCCAAAATGGACTTTATATCTGCAGCCGAACAGGATCCAGAGCCCCCTGTGATAGCTACTACCAGGGGCAGAGGCCAAGGACAAGGCCGAGGCATATCTCAACCTAGAGCTCGCGCATCAGCACCCATAGCGGAGCCTTCGATTAATCATGAGGAGGAAGTCCCAGCTCAAACCGTGCACGTTGGACCTACTTAGGTCCCGAAAGGGTTCATAGCCAGTAAAGTGCTTCATGATGCTCTAGTCCGCTTGTCGGGCCTTATGGGGATTGTATCCTAGACCGATGTATTTCTGGTGACACCAACCATCTCTCGAGATGGGGGAGGAGCACAGACTCTACCCACTCACACTTCGGAGTAGGAGGCTCCTCTATATTAGACTCCAGCAGCTCAGCCAATCAAGTAGTTCAGCCGGTTCTGGTAGATTCATTGATGGGATCACTTTCACTAGCAGGCTACAGATGGACAAAGAGAATGGAGATGATATTTCCTTCCAAAGGGCCGTAGAATAGCTAGACGGATCGAGATGGTTAGTGGTCAAGAGAGGGGGCCAGTGTTTGATAAGGGGCCTCATCATTTCATTTATTTTAGTTGTGCTTCATTTTGAGGCATGTGTACTTTTGGTAGAGGCCTTCCTCCCAGGACATTTCAATTAGTGCTTCAGGTATCTCATAAAGCTTCGGGGAGTCATGGTCCTTATGTATCTCATTCTGGGTAGCCAGCCTACAATGCACCATTGGCTCCTATTAGTGTACCACCTATCTAGACCTACCATCATGGTTATCCTGCCCGTTCAGGTCAGCTTCAGCTTCAACAGCCATAATAATAAGATAGGTGTTTTAAGTGTGGAGTTACTGGTCACATTAGGAGGTTTTGTCCGAGATTACTAGGTAGCATGCCACACTAGAGTTCTCGTGCCATGGTCTCAGCACTGGTTGCTCCACCATCCACTCACCCAGCTAGAGGGTGGGGTTAGGCAGTCAGAGGTGGAGGTCATGCCATTAGAGGTGAAGATCAGGCTGTTAGAAGTGGAGGCCAGCTAACTAGAGGCTATTAGAGAGTCGGAGGTCAGGGTGGTAGGGCCTAGCCCCCATTTATGCATTTCTAGCTATACCTAAGGCCGAGTCATCTGATGCTATTATCATAGGTATTATTCCGGTATGCCATACAGATGCTTTCGTTATATTTGATCTGGGCTCTTCTTTTTCATATGTGTCATCCTATTTTGCTTAATATCTTGTTGTGCCTCGTGATTCTTTGATTGCTCGTATGTATGTGTCCATGCATGTGAGAGATTGTATTATTGTAGATAGTATCTATCGCTCGTGTATGATTACAATTGAGAGTCTTGAGACTAGCATAGATCTCCTAAATCTTGACATTGTAGACTTTGATGTTACCTTGGGCATGAATTGGCTATCACCTTATCATGCTATATTGGACTATCACTCCAAGACGGTGATCTTAACCAAGCCGGGGTTTCCTCGATTAGAGTGGAGTGGAACTCCTGGATACTCTACCAGCAAGGTTATTTCTTGTGTGAAGGCTCCACATATGGTCGAGAAGGCATGTCTAGCATATTAGTTGGAGGTACTATTAAGTGCATAAGGAAAGTATAAAGTAACTTATGGGTATTTAGGCGAGGCAGTCTTGTGGTTTGAGCTCAATGGGGATGAGTGTCGAATATGGCCCATTTTGTGTTAGGAAGGGAGGTATTAGTTCCAAAGTTAAGTCAATATGAAATCGGAAGAATCTGATTCAGTCTAGTAGTTGTTTGGATCAACATTTTTGAAGGAAGTGATGGGTTCCTTTGGCACAATAGGGCTATACTGTTGTCTCGTAGGTATACTTGTAGGCCTGGCAGACTCTGTAATTTGGTTGTTTGGATTGGAATCAACCATGATGGGTTGGTTATGTGCAAATGGGACCCGAAGAGTTATAGCAATTTAGACCACAACTTTAGGATTGTGTGTTTTGCGGTTGTAGAAAGTTGGTTGCGTGTTGGGATTCTTCTTCTGAAATAAGTTAAGCGAAAGTATTCTAGCTGCTGAAGTGTTTATTCTGTTGGTGGTTAAGGAGTTATGATAAAATACTTGTACTCTCGCATAACATCATGATAAGTGCAATGAGCGGTATGGAATTAGAATTGAAGGATCAAGGTTGCGGTTAAGTTTTGACTGGAACTTCACGAGCTCAGAAGAGTAGGGAAGATTCTAGATGTTCAGAGTAGGCTAACGTAATTTTCGGGTGGCCTGAGGATGGTTTTGTGGAAGAAGTATTGTGTACTGATTTGCGGATGCTTGACTAGAACTACAGATATATCATGGACGGTGGCCATTGATGTTCAGACTTTGTTACTTGGTGGGGGAGGTCGTGAGAGTACCTCCCGTGGAATGACTATGTAGTTATGACGTGTGAGTCATTTAAGTAGTAGAGGTTGAGGTCAGGTATGAAGATTATGGTACTATAGCATATTAAAGAGTTCATGTTTGAGAACTGCTCTATTCCTTTTGTTGCAGACTGTGGATGTTTGTTATGGATTTGACAGTTGATCGTATGTGTCATGGATAGATCTTTGGAAGGTTTTTGACCTATTTTGGGATGATTGGAATCAACTTTGAGGTCCGTGGGTAGACCAAGTTTAGATTTATACTCTACACCAAATGAGATATACTTATTCTATATAGCATTGCTTATGGATGAGTCTTAGGGATGATATCTTCTTAGACCCCTCCACAGGAACTTGAGCACTCAAATCTTCTTAGACCTCAAATTCCAGACCTACCTGTCAACAATGGCTACTGGCTCCTCCTCACATCCCAAGTTTAATCTAGATGAACTCTATTAGAATCCATCACATGTAACCTAACAACATGGTACATCTAGTGCGTAGACATGTGAAATACCACGATAAACTAGGAGGCAAAGCAACCCTGTGTGCAACCTCTCCAAATTGCTCCAACACCTCGAAGGGACCGATGAACCTCAGGCTCGCTTGCCCCTCCTTCCGAACCTCATGATACCCTTCATTGATGAGACCTTTAAGAGAACATTCTCGCCCACCATGAATGACAAGTCAGGCACCTTCAGATCACCATCATCGCCGATAGCAACCTCCTTGCCATCACCCTATAGCACTGTTTTTCTTAGGACCACCAAGTGTGGATAATCATACGTACGATCCTCGGTCCACTCGAATAAGGAAGACTGAGCAACAACTCATAGAAGAGCTTGACTAGGCTATGAAATATCAAACCTACCAAGTTGGTTAGCTAAGAACTGGATGTCCAAAGCCATTGGCCTCTCCTACACTGATATTAATGCAAAAATACCCATACTCTCGGCTTTTCTGCTCAAGGCATCCATGACCACATTCGCCTTTGCCTGGTGATAGAGTATGGTAATATCATAATCCTTTAGCAAGTCAAGTCACTTGCGCTGCCTCAGATTAAGATCCCTCTATTTAAACAAATGCTGCAAATTGCAGTGATCATTGTACACCTCGCAGGACAACCAATAAAGATAAGCCCTCCAGATCTCGAAGGCATAAACTATCGTAGCTAACTCTATTTATTGCACAAGATAATTCTTTTCATGGGTTTTTAACTGACGTAAAGCATATGAAATAACTCACCCCTCCTCGAACCGGAGGGCAAAACCAACACTGGTGATTTTGTCAATTCGGTCTTGATCTTTTGAAAGCTTGCCTCGCAATCATCGGACCATCTAAATTGCGAACCCTTATGGGTCAATCTAGTCAAAGGAGCTGTAATAGATGAGAAACCCTCCACAAATCAGCGATAATAGCCTGCTAGCCCTAAGAAACTCCTAATCTCGGTCGCTGTGGTAGGATGAGGCCCACTATGAACTGTCTCGATCTTCCTAGGATCCACCTTAATACCCTTAGCTAAAACAACATGCCCCATGAAAACCACAAAATCTAACTGGAACTCTCAATTAGAGAACTTACCGTATAGCTTTTGTTAACGCAAGGTCTGGAGCACTATCCTCAAATATAGATCGTTCTCCTCAATATTATGCGAGTAGATCCATATGTCATCAACGTAGATAATGATAAATTAGTCAAGATATGGACTGATCATGGGATACACTAATCATAAATGCCACCAAAGGACATCATTAAAACTCATAGTGCCCATATCTAGTCTGAAAAGCTGTCTTCGGAATGTCCAAAGCAAAATTTTTTAGATGATGATACCTAGATCTCAAGTCGGTGTTCAAGAACACTATAGCACCCTGTATCTAATCAAACAACTCATCAATGTGGCAGCAACATGTACTTATTTGTCACGACCCAAACCGATAGGCCGCGACAGGTGCCTGAGTCCTACCTGTTAAACACCCTTAAGCATGAATCTAACATATGAACCTGAATAACATCTGCTGAATTGTGAAAATAACATACAAGAAGTAAACCTACCTTTAAGGCATATGTACGTATACAGGCAGAATACAGTGGGCGAGCTGGCAAGGATACTATATACAACTATACATCCAAAACTGAAAGCCGTCAAGCCCACATACAACCCAACTAGACATACTGTCTATAGACCTCTAATAGAAACATAGCTGTACAAAGACGGAACTGAGCCATGCCATACATATATACATACATACATATATATATATATATATATATATATATATATATATATATATATATATATATATATATATCGTACCAAAATCAAAGCAGCTCCGGATCAAGTGGAGCACGCCAATTGTGACGACCCGGCCAGTCGTCTCATGAGAATCGCTCTGTTTCCTCCATTTTAGCTTCTTTATGCTTTGTTATCTATGTTTTGTAGTATCGGGTTGGTCGGATCGAGTCCAGAATGAGTTTGATGAATTTTGAGACACTTAGTCTCTTTTAAGAAAGATTAAGTTGGAAAAGTCAACTGGATGTTGATTTATGTATTAGAGGGCTTGGATATGAGTTCCGATGGTTTGGTAGCTTTGAGAGGTGATTTGTGACTTAGGAGCGTGATCGGAATGGGTTTTGGAGGTTTGGAGCAGACATAGGCTTGAATTGGCGAAATTAATATTTTGGTGATTTCTGATTGATAGGCGAAATTTTGATATAGGGCTCAGAATGGAATTCCGAGAGTTGCAATAGCTCGTTGTGTTAATTGGGATATGCGTGTAAAATTTCAGATCATTCAGATGTGGTTTGGTTGGGTTTTTGATCAAAAGCATATTTCGGAAGATTTTAGAAACTTAGGCTTGAATCTGATGTGATTTGGTAGATTTGATGTTGTTTGGGGTGTTTTGATGATTGGAACAAGTTTGAATACGGTATTGGGTTATGTTTGTGCTTTTAGTTGAGGTCCCGGGGGCCTCGAGATGATTTTGGGTGGTTAACGGGGAAGTTGAAGTGTAATTGTAGCTACTGAAGTTTTGCTGCTTCTGGTGTTTTTGCACCTGCGGTTTGGGGATCGCAGTTGCGACACTGCATATGCGTTGGATTGGCCGCAAAAGCAGATCTTGGGGAGAATGTCTGGACCGTAGATGCGATAGAGGGACTGCACCTGCGGAGTCGCAGATGCGGCTAGTGGACCGCAAATGCGGTTTAGGTTGGATTAATGAATTTTCGCAGAAGTGAAGTTTTGACCGCAAATGCGGTACCGAAAATACGGTGGGTGTGCCACAGATGCAGAAAAAGCCTAGGCAGAATGTATATATTTCTTCCTTCGCGATTTTTGAAGGGTTTAACCATTTTTAAACACGAAATTGTGAGTTTTGGGCGATTTTGAGGAGAGGAATCAAAGGGACTTCATTAAGGTAAGGATTTGGACCTAAAACACACTTCTATGGTAATATTTCATGGATTAAGACTGAAATTAAAGAATTAAATGGCTAAAAATGGAGGATTAGGGCTTGAGTTTAAGAGGCCTTAAATTGAGGTTTTGAGGGGTCATTTGAACTCTGATTTTGGTATTCTTGATATGTATAGACTCGTGGGGAGATAAGGAATCTAATGATGTGAAAATTTCTATGTTTAGAGAAGTGATCCCGGGGCTCGGGTTTTGCTAATTTTGGAATTTTTTGTATTTTTCGATTGTTTCCGCTTGGGCTTCGTTCCCTTAGCATATTTTGATGCCATGATTCTGATTTTGAATAGATTCGATGCAAGTGGAGGCTGATTCGAGGGGCAAAGGCATCGCGGAGTAGTATTTTCACTGGTTTGAGGTAAATAACCATTCTAAATCTGGAACTAAGGGTACAAAACCTCGGTATTTGACTTGTTTTGATAAAAGCGGTGGCGCACATGCTAGGTGACGAGCGTGTGGGCGTGCACCGGTAGGGATTGTGACCTGGTCCATCCTGTAGCAACTATTAAGCCGCGTATTTGATTTGTAAA